>NC_092034.1:2791643-3036643 GCF_042242105.1 Pempheris klunzingeri | reverse complement strand
AGGAACTATTTTATAGAAGAATAGTATAAATAGTCAAAGAGCAATGGGTTCATGAAGAGGTGCAATGTACTCTAAGTAAGAATGAAAAATGGATGGGCAGAAGGTATAAAGGAGGAAAAAGGGTCACTGTGAAAGAAGGAATAAACACAAGAAAGAGGAACGTGGAAAATGAATCTAGGAAGTCATAAAACGAAGTCATAAAGAGGCAAGGATGAGACGAAAAAGTGAAGAAACGGTGTGATGGACAGATGAACACTGCAGAGAGATGGAAAATTAATAAATGACAAACAAAATTGGAGAGTTTTGAAGAAAGAAAGCGAGGTGAGGGGGATTAAATGGGTAAAAAAAAGAGGGTAATATTGGAGGATAGAGCAGAATGGGATGAAAGAGGTCGAGGAATAAGAGGGCAGAGAAAATGGGATTAAATGAAAGAGGTGTGAAATAAAAAAGGATGGAAAATTCAAGAAAGAAAGAGGGCAGGGAGGAGAGCAGAATACATGGCTGAGAGGAGGGATTAGAGGAAAATTAACGGTGAGTTTCAAAGGAGGAGGAAGTGAAAAGAGATTAGAGATTAAATTAAAAAAAAAAATAAAAGGATGAGATGAATACGATCGCCATGGAAGAAAAGATGGAGAGGAGGAGGAGAAAGTGATACAAGTGAGGATGGAGGTGTAAACGTAGGAAGGAGGAGTGGAGGAGAAAGACGAGATGATGGGGAAGAAAACGAAAAGATGAGACAGAAAAAGGCGAGAGGAGAAGCAGAGTGAGTGTGAAAAATAAAACTGGACTGTCGTGAAGAAAAAAAACGAGTCAAGAGAATAAAAAATAGAGCAAGATAATCTAAAGGAAAGGAGGGAACAGAAAGGAAAATGGTGTGTGTGTAGATGTAAAAACTGATCACAGAGCAGAAAGTGCACACGTCAAACGATCCATTTTGTCATCAAGGTCGGTAGGAAGTTGTTGAAATAAAGATGGAGACTGGGAGGTGAGATGGGTGGGAGGCAGAAATAAAAGAAGAAGAAGAAGAAGAAGAAGGTGAAGAAAAGAGGTGAAAATAAGCAGGTAGAATTATGGAGGTTTGGTGTGGAGAGAGAGATGAAAGGTTAGTTTAGCCGATAGCTGCACAGTTCATGAGTGTGTGTGTGTCTCACGGGGGTCACTGAAGATGGCAGGCGTGTAATCAGTGCTGTGGTGTGTATGGCCTGTGTGTGTGTGTGTGTGTGCGTCCTGAGGTGAAAGAGATTAGCTACAGGCTTGCTCTCTCTCTCTCCGCAGCACTCCTCTTTTCTCTCGTTCCCTCACTCAGAATACCAGTCGGCTTGTTTACGGGGGCCAACTGACGCCAAGACCCCAGCTCACACTCCGTACGACCCCGACACACACACACACACACACACACACACACACACACACACACACACACACACACAGGCGTCACCCTGGGTTCAAAATCCAACAGTCCTCAACTGTTCTCAAACATGCAGGCGAAGCCCTGTACAAACAACAAATAATAATTTACACACACACACACACACACTCTCACACATCACACACTCCCATCCAGCAAGACAAACGCTAGATAATCTACACACACACACACACACACACACTCGTTCAGCACAACCTACATTTAAACACACTGCACAACTTTCGCTCTTTCACACCCGCAAAATCACACAAGAACACACACACACACACACACACACACACTCTCTTTCTCTTTTTCAACAAGACCCAGCGACATGACTCTAACACCCTGCCCTCCCCTTCCCTTCCCTCCCCCTCCTCCCTCCTCTCTCCTCCTCCCCAGGCTGTCATTTGTCTGCCAATCTATCCCGATGCATAGCGAATCCGACCAGGTCTTTTATTATTCCGTTTTTCACCCTCTTTTTTTTCCTCCTCCTCCTCTCTTCCCTCTCTCCGGGGGTGGACTGGGGGGGGCGGGTTTGTATTTTCCCACAGGTTTTGCCAGAGCCGGCCCGGTCGCAGGCTTCCAGGGTGACACGTTGCTTCTGGCCTTCAGTGACTTGAGACAAGTAGGTCTTTGTCTCCCTCGTGGTCCTCTCTCCTTCGTTTTCTCTTTCTCTGTTTTTTTTTTCTTCTCTCCACTATCTTTTTTCTACCTCCTCCTCCTCCTCCTCCTCCCCCCCCCTCGTCCTTTTCATCCTTCCTCCCATCCTCCTCACCCACCCCCCCAGGTCCTCCTCCTCCTCTAACACTTTCTCCTCCTCGTCTTCCTCCTTCATTTGGTTTTTTTTTTTTCGGTTTTGTTTTGTTTTTTGCCCTCTCTCCATTTTTGTTCTCTACCATCTCTTGTCCTTCTCATGCTTGTTTGCTGACTCCCATCCATCTTTTTTTTTTTATCTCTCCTGTCTGTCACATCTTCTAAAACTCCAACATTCCCACAGAATGTCATCTTCTTCTTCTGAATAGATGAACTCAAATGGTGAAGAAACCTAGAAGGTGCACACAAATCAGAAGTTATAACAAACTGATTTACTGCATGTAGGTGAAGCTTATCTGCTGCAGTCTGATGCAGAAGGTCGCACTGATTCTTCTTTTTATTCCACCATGACAAAGTGTGATTGTGCTTCATAGTAAGACTTGAGGTTCCTACCAGACACGGTCCAATATGAGTCTTTATGCCTGTAAAATAATATTATTGTGGGTGGATTTGAACAAACCCTCGCACTGGTTAAAGGCCGCCCAGCACTTTTAGCTTCGACTTCTCGTGGGTCACTTTGCAGCACAAACCAAACGTGTGTGTTGTTCATCTCTGTAAGTAAGCAGCAGCAACATCTGCAGACGTTTCCCCTCCATTCAAACCGTACGATCCAGCTGAAAGATGCCAACAGAGCAGACGTCCTACACTCCCAGTATACAGGGCCAACATGGCTGCTCTCTTGCTGAGGTTTATGGCTTTAGCTCACACCAGTTCAGGACCACTTTACCCCCCCTGAGGCCAACTTGGGTCCTCAGACCTGATGTTGAGAAACAGCTGAGTGCAGGAAGTGGCCCGGCTGTGCGCTGGGGCGTCTTGTTTCGGGGTCCTGGGAAAAACGGAGCAGAACCAGTCGGAGGAGGGACAGAACTGGACGGCTCCGCTGTGTTCTGGAGAAGACAGGATGTTGGGCGGAGTGTGCGTGTGTGTGTGTGTGTGTGTTTGTGCGTTTTAGTGTGCAGTGTTTTCTCTTCACGAAAAAAAGTGCAGCAAGTGTGTGCGTACGTGCACGAAAGCGCGTGAGCGAACTTGTGTTTGCCGTCTTCGTTTTTGAGTTTATTCTTTCGGGGAGAGACTTGGGTGTGTGTTAGTGTGTCCATCATCGCTGAATGTGTGAAACTAAGCGCTGTGTGTGTGTGTGTGTGTGTGTGTGTGTGTGTGTCTGTCATCGTCATGAATGTGTGAAACAGGGCGGAGAGCCCAAGCGAAAGTTTGTGTGGCTTTTCTGGCGGCAGTGTGTGTGTTTGTCATCGTTGCTGTGAAAGTGGGTAGAAAGTGTGTGTGTGTGTACACGATTGTGTGTTTGAGTGTGTGAAACTGAGCGTAGAGTGTGTGTGTGTGTGTGTGTGTGTTTGTGTGTCATCTTAGTGAATGTGTGAAACAGGGCGGAGAGCGAGTCAAAGTTTGTGTGTCTGCCCGTCGTCTTTGATGCCATGTGTGTGTTTGTCGTACTTGTTGTTGAGTGTGTGAAAGTGGGTGGAAAGTGTGTGTCTCTATTTTTGTGTGTGTGTGTGTGTGTGTGTGTGTGACAGCGGATGACGGATGGGCCGGCAGGACGGAGCAGGGGACGATGAATGAGGTGACAGACAGAGACGGATAGCCCTTTATCCCTCCGTCACAATCCCTCTTTCTCTCTCCCTCTCTTCTCTTTCTCCGCCTGTCGGGATGATGCAGTGCCTCTTGTTCTCTCGCTCGGAGGAGGAGAAGGAAGGGGGGAAGATGGGGAGAAGGAGAAAAGAAAAAAATTGCATTCATCCGGCATCGATGTTTACTTCAACCTCCCCCCTCCTCCTCCTCCAATCTTTCCCCTCTCCCTGCGCTGCCCGCACTCTTCCTCCTTCTCCATCCCCTCTGTTCTTGCCTCTCCTCATCCTCCTCCTCCTCCTCCTCCTCCTTCCTCCCCCTCTTTCCCCTTCTTCTTTTGCTGATCAGAATCGGTTGACTCCATCGCTCCTTTTGGGGTTATTCAGCTCCTTCGCTCTTTTATTTCTCCCTCTGTCAGCCTCTCATCCATTGTTTTTTGTTACCATTCTTATCATATCAAAAGAATTCCTCCCATCACTCCCCCCCCCCAACTCGCTTTCATACGTCATTTCTGTGTGTGTGCGCATCTGTGAGCGCATCTTTGTGTGTGTGTGTGTGTGTGATCCACATCCTTTCAGGTAAACTCTTCGCGTTTTGTGTGTGTTTCTTTCATACGTGCTCATACGAGAGCATTGACGCTTTTGGAATGTGTGTGTGTGTGTGCGCTGCTTTGTGCATATGTGTGTGTGTGTGTGTGTGTGTGTGTGTGACCCGGTGGTGAATGGTCGATAAATCACGCTGACTGGGCCGTTTGTTGTGTGGTCGGGTCCCGGTGTTCTGGAAGGTTCCGGGGTCCTGGGACAGGGCCGAGACAGGAGTTCCCCGAGGACACACACACACACACACACACACTTAGATACTGAGATGGACACACACAGCGCGCACACAGTGAGATGAAAACACGGTTTGTCTCTGAGCAGTTTGAAAAACGCAGCATGATCAAAATTCAGAATCGAGATGTGAGGAAAATAGTTTTTCGGTGTCGTTTTCTCGCTAGTTACTGTAATATCATTATGATTTAAGAATATCAAAACTGGTGGCCGTCTGGTGCCTCAGATTGGATGCTAAAACGCTAAGGAACATGAACAATATATGATTTCTGACCCCTTGAAAACCAGATGAGACGTCTCAGGGTTTAATCCTGAAAGTAATACAGTCTTAAATTAACAAAACTCCCATTTAAAACAGGAAACATCTGATCAAAGAATCAGGAAACGAGACCGAGGATCAGTGTCAACTTTGACTTTGACAGTTTTCAATGCCGGGCGCTGCAGACACATTGCGGTCACTCCCCACAAAGTATTTAGACAGCACAGTCTAAAGTTCTTTCCATTTGACCAGAAAAACAACACGGCCTTTTTCTTGCTTTAACAGATGGGAAAGTTCTCAAGTTCCTATTGCATGAGATAAACATAGCAGGGTCCCAATTCCATACCAGTTCTATGAAGTGTGCACTCTTGTTTTTTCATCTCAGCCCTTTGCACTCCGTAGACCAGAAAAACCAATTTACTGTTTTGGACAAACAGGAAATGAAACTAGAACAAAGTCTGACTATGAAATACTTGACTTTTAAAGGGAAATTAAAAGTTTTTCCCAAACATTTTAGTACTTAATACTTTAATTCTTAAAACATTTTGTTCTTAGAGCAGTCTTACAACATGTTTTGTGTGTGTGTGTGTAAGTAGCGTCTCTATTTCTGACTCCAATCATTGGTTATATTCTATTTTTTGGTGATATTATTATTATTTCTGTATTAACAACAGAAGATATTATTTGTTAATGGGGAGCAGTAGCGTCACATTACCGGTTCTTTAGCCGTAATGTGTCTTATAACCAATGTTATGGATTACAGCTGCCACACGCTCAGGCCTCGACAAACACCGTCAACACCTCGCCAAAGTCGATCCACAGCGAGGGAACAGTGCGTCGTTCTCTAAGGAAATGTTTGACCACTTCCGTGACTAACAAGTTCCTGAAAAGCATAAAATGGAGATGGAGTTCCAGGTTCAAACAAGTTCGGTATCAGAATGACTGCAGGCATAAACAGAGCAGGAAATCAGTGCTTTGAAACCGTACGGCAGGAAATCCGACTGAAATAGGGCTCCAAGTAAGTTTTCAATTAATCCGTGGAGGTTGAGTCTGTAAAAGGCTGATTGCTCTCACTTCCCAGAGTTAACATCTTCAAATGACTCGTTTCGTCTGACCAGCAGCTGATATTCAATTTACTGTATGACGAAACGGCACTGTGGCACATTTGAGAATCTAGAACGAGGAAGGATGTGGCATATTCCTTCATTTAAGACTGCCGCGTAATTTACTGCGTAAGTAACTGGAGTCACTGAAGAGTTTTCATGCTTCGAGGTCGCTGCAGGAGCCACAGAGGCGCTGCAGACGTGCCGTCTAGCTTTTTAACTGAACAGTATTACACACACTGTCCAGGATTAATTAAACCTGCTCTTCTGCCGCACTCTCTCCATCAGTCTTGAACTGAAAAGCAGCGAACGACACACAATTTCAGAGCGTCTAGAAAAAGGCTGATTCACTGTAACAAGCTTATCTGAGCTGTCAGCAGCTTTCTCTTGTTCTCTGCAATTGCTAAATAATTTGGTGAGCGTGGGAGGCTGATTGTGTTAGTGTGTGTGTGTGTGTGTGTGTGTGTGTGTGTGTGTGTGTGTGTGCACTCCTTATGCTGCCCATTTCCACATATCCTCCTATCTATCTATCCTCCTATATTTAGAACATTCAGAAGTCTGTGGTTACTTCAAACCTTTGGCTGGCCTTTGTGTGTGTTTCTGTGTGTGTGTGTGTTTCTGTGTGTGTGTGTGTGTGTGTGTGTTTCTGTGTGTGTGTGTGTGTGTTGCGGTGTGGCGTTCCCCCAGAAAAGAGCTTGCAACAGTAGAGCTCCACTCATCCCCTTCTTTACTCGTTCATACGCCAGGCATGCATTCTTCCTTCCACCTTCGGCCCAGTCAAGTAAGTGTGTGTGTGTGTCTTTTGTCATTGATTGGTCCCGGGTTCATTCCTTCGGTTGACCACAGACAGTCAAATTCCACCTATTCATCAAGTCATCTCTTTTCTCTCCTCTCCGCCGCCTCTTCTCTTTCTGACGTCGTTTTTTATTTTCTCAAAGTCTCCACTTTATTGAACTTTTAGCTCCTCTGATTCTTCCTTCACTGTCACCTTCATTTCTCTTTTCTCCTCCCCAGTGTTCCTCCTCTCCCCTCTCCCCCTTCATCTCTCCTCACCCCGCGTCTCGCATCTTTTTTTCATCAATTTCATGCTTGTCCTTTACCACCTTCCTCCTCCTCTCCTCTCCTCTCTCCTCTCCTCCCCTCTATTCCATCATTTCTTCTCTCCTCGCCTCTCCCTTTCTTTTCTATCCTCTCCTCCCATCTCTCCATCTCACCTCTCCTCTCCTCACGCCCCTTCCCTCCTATTCTCTCCTAAATTTCATCCTCTCCTCACCCATTGTCTCCCCTCCTCTTCACAATTCAAATCTTCTTTTTCTCCTCTCCTCTCCTCTGCCCTCAATTTTTAATTTCATTTCATTTCAGTTGGCTTTATTGCCATGAAACTTTTAGAAACCATGCGACTAAAATTAGAAAAAAAAAACTTCCCTCATTCTTTGCTCTGCTCTCTTTTCTTCCCTACGTTAGTCTGTCTCTCTATCTCCCATTCGCTCACTTGTGTCTGACACCAACTGGATCTCATTGGTCAGACGACTCCGTTCCCTTCGTAGCGACACACACACACACACACACAGTCTTGACGTGTGTGTGTGTGTGTGTGTCCCAACCATTACCTCACGAGGCTTCCCTCTGCCTCTCCAAAAGCAACATGTCACAGCATGACAACTGCTCCCCTCATCCTGACTCTGTGTGTGTGTGTGTGTGTGTCTATCAGCGTAGCCAGTAGCGATTATCCAGTGACAGGATAGCAGATTCTCCCCCTCTGCTTGTGTGTGTGTGTGTGTGTGTGTGTGTGTGTCTGGGGGTAATAGACAGGCTAAGGGATGAGATGAGGCCCAGTGGGAGAGGAAACCTCCATCTCACCTCCTCATAACCCAGACTAACGAGGCAGCGAGAGGGAGGGACAGGAGGAGGAGAAACAGTTGGGGAAGAAAGAGAAGGAAGGTATGGAGCCAGCTTTTAGAGAGGAAACGGAACAATCTGTATAAAAAGGTCCGTCTTGATGATCGTTTCGTACATTATATTTTAACTTTGTTTGCTCTTTTGGGAACTCCAGTGAGTTTGAGCATCAAAGAAAAGAGGAGGGAGCCACACACTCAAATATTGTGTAACATACCACAGGATAAAAGTCTGTAGAAGTATGCAGCGTGAGGACGTTTCCAATCAACTGCTTTTCACATTTTGTCACGTCAAGTCTCATTTCACAACGTGGTTTATTACACTTTAATTTACACTCAGCCACATAAATCAGCCTCAGCTGGCCGGACGACAAATCCGATAACGGTCTGACTGGGTTTCGAGGAGAACGAAAGCCGCCTGTATGACCACAGCCAGAATGTTTTGAAGTCACTGATGTGGCGTAAAGAGGGCGACGGCCAGTTTCAGTGTAATTTCTGTGTCATTCAGCTGCTGTTCTCACAGGGGACGGTGGAGGCTTCGCCAACACACCACTGTGGTTTGAACAATTGGATTTCAATCTGCCTTTCATGCTTCTTGGATCAGTTTCTACTTTGCTTTTTTTTTGATATCTGATAGGTATCTGATCTGCCCATGAAGTTCCTGATATCCATACAGTGGAAAAAAAAAACCATAAAAATGAAAAAATAGAATAAGTTAATTGGGCAAAAGTGTAGGGATATGCATTTGAGTTATTTTATCTGTGGTAGTTTGAGGAAAATTAAACTTCTTCTTGATAAAAGCTGATTTTATTAAGATATTAACGTAATAAAACACGACACCCTTGACTCTTGACCCTTAACATGTCACACAGAGATAATATTTGAAGCGTAGCTGCCCGTGTTGTTCGGAAATGTGAAACGACGTTCGCTGAATATGCCAGCTAAAGATGCAAGTGTGAGCGCTCGTTTCCTCCTTCAGAACAAGCAGTTTGCTCTTTTTTCTTTTTTTTGATTCTTGTACAGTATGAAAAACAACGTACACGGAGCCCCGCCGTCCGTCATCGTGGCAGGAAGCCTTCACTTGAATCTGTCAGAGTTTGTTTGTTGCTTCATTGTTCCCGACTCGAGTGCACATGCTACTTAGCGCGCCTCGCTTCCTTTCAGCCGCCTGACTCCCACTGAAAGAAATGATACACTCCTCCAGGAAATAATCCCTCAAAATCATATTGTCTCACAAACTTTATTGTTTATACCCACAGTTCTTTATTCGGCCGTGACCTTAAAGTTAGTATTGATGACATCAAGTTTGCGATATATCATAGTAATTCTCCTCAAGTCTTCTCCAAAGTTTAGTTTCTGTCTTGAAATGAGGATAAATGGAGTTTAATTTCAGCTACTGCTAAGCCTGTAGTATGTCAGCGTGATTTATGTCCCGAGGTTTGATCCAGAGTTTGTCTCGAGCCAAGATTACCTGAAATCTAATCCACCCATAGGAGGAGATGTAAAGGGAGGGGAGAAAGCCAAGGCAACAGCCAGAAGAAGCAACCAAGGGGAGGAAAAGGTGACGGGAAGGGAGAGAAGAAAGGGAAGGATTAGGAGGAAGGGTGGACAGAGGTGAGAATGAGGACAGTAGGAGATGGACGAGGTCAGAGAGATGGAGGGAGACCGAAAAATGTGCTACCGTCATTTTCCTAAGGACTGTGGTCACACTGGGACAGCTGCAGTGTGTGTGTGTGTGTGTGTGTGTGTGTGTGTGTGTGTGTGTGTGTGTGTGTGTGTGTGTGTGTGTGTGTGTGTGTGTGTGTGTGTGTGAGTGTGTGAGTGTGTGAGTGTGTGAGTGTGTGAGTGTGTGAGTGTGTGAGACAGGTCAGGTTCAGGAAAGGGACTGCTGACTAGACGGGGGTGAACTGTATGTATACGTCTCAGAGTTGAACAGCGGCCAGCGCACATGGTTTACCACATCAGCAGCGGGTCGACCTCTGACCTTTCAACTCCTCGTAGGTCCCAGACAGACGGGGGTGGGTGAGTGTGTGGGGGGACAGGTTGAGTGCGGCGGCGAAGAGAAAGCAGGCAAACGAAGGGGAAGAAGGGCGAAAAGCAAAATCCAGAAAGGCGTAAATTTGGGGAGGGGGGGGGGTGGTGTATCTAAAGGAAGATGACAGGAGGAGATGGAAAAGAAAAAGAGCGTTGTGTCCAGACTCTGAACTCGGCGAGAGGGAAAACAAGACATGAATGCGTGAAAATGTTGACGGAGCGGAGCAAAAAGCGAGGGATAGCGAGTGAAAGAGTGCAGTCAGGTGAAAGTGATACGGCGGGTGAAACGGAACGTACAGGGTGGTCTCTCCCTCTCCCCCCTGTCTCTCCCTCTGTCTCTCTACCTCTCTCTCTCTCTCTCTCCTCGGGAGGCTGACACTTCCCTTCATCCGTTTGACCGCTCACAGAAGGGGGGATGAATAGAGGAGTGGAGAGGGGTGAAAGAGCGGGATGAGCGGAGAAGAAAGAGGGCGAAGGGAGGATGAGCAGCAGACGGACATCTAAATGCTCGCCCCGCCGATCTATTGGAAGAGGAGGAGAGACACACACACACACACACACACACACACACACAAACATGGATGCAAACAGTTTGAGTCAGCGGCGACACATTTGCTTTTAGTGGTGCACAAACTTTGAGGCGTAGAAGCACAAAACTGCTCTAAAACTTTGCCTTTGTTCGTCCGCTCTTAGAAATGTTGGTGCATCAGACATCCTGGTGGCAGAGCAGTCTGAGAGACGTACCATGTAACTATGCAACCGTCATGTCCCGGGTCCAAATGTGGCCCAGCACTCTTACTGTGTCCCGTCCCTAAAAAGGTTCCTGTTAAAGCTCCATGTGACGACTTTTTCATTGTGAAATAGCGACTTGAAATGTCGCCGGTATCTTAGTTAACTCTTACATGATGTAATAAGTCATCTAGCTTCAATTTAAGATCTTTCAGAAGTGTCTATTCTGATCTATGATGTGGTTTTTATAGCATGACAGCACACATGAGCTAGTTTATCACCATGAAATCATACTTGCTTAAAAAATGGCAGATTTCCCACCTGGATTTGTGTCTGATTTGTCTCCCAGCAGGCAGCTTTAGTCCGAGATAAAGCTCTAAAAACCCAAAGTACGCTACCTGTTCAGGAGCAAACAGACGGACACAGCTCGGGGACCAGCTGGTGAACAGCCAAAGAGCCGAATATTTCCTTAGGGAGTTGGTGGAGACCAAAAGTGGAGCTAAAAGAGATCGAATATTGGACTGACATTTAGCAGATGGTCACGAACAGAACTCCACATGAATGATGATGCTGCTCTTTAACTGCTGGATGTGTAAAAAGAGCTTAGCGTAATAAGATATCAACTTAAATTATGATATTTCAAGTTGCTTATTGCAGGTTTACGAATTTTTAATTACGAAGATTTAAAAAAAAGGTTAAAATACAGAGAAGCTGCTTCTTAAAGGTACTTCCTCTCCCAGAGTTTTGTATTATTTTAAAGAAAAGGCACTAGCAAGAAAAGCTGTCTGACTTGTTGAGTCAGTGCAACTTTCTTTTCTATTTTTGATACTTTATCTGAGCTCCACTCCTCCGGAAGCCTCGTCTAACTCTCATCTTCCTCCACTTTCTCTCACTTTCTCCTCCTTCCTCTTTCCCTTAATGTGTGTTACAGGGCGTCATGGAGGCTGATGCCTCTGTCAAACACACTGAACACAAATCAAGGGTTTATACACACACACACACACGCAGAGGCACAGCTGAAAGTGGGTGCAGTGTAAGGTCAGCGGGATACATATCGGTGCCAGGGAGGGGTGAGAACAAACCCCCAAAACACCCTTATCTGATCACACACACACACACACGTTTGGCCACATAGACACACCTGTCTCTCCTGTCTGCTTCACACACATGCTCTTTCCTCTTCCTCTATGTATCTTAAAGCTGACTACACACACACACACACACACACACACACACACACACATGCAGGGTCTCGGTATAGTAAAGCAGTCGTTGATCCTGCTGCGCTTAAGATAACGCAGCAGAAAAAAGTCTCCACTCAATGTGTGTGTCCATATCTGCGGATTTATGAGTTCAAGCTATTATTTGTGTGGGAGAGGTCAGTGTGTGCGTGTGTGTGTGCGCGCGTGTGTGTGTGTGTGTGTGTGTGTGTGTGTGTGTGTGTTTCTCGGCCCCTGTCTCAACTTCCTGTCCTGTCTGTGGCCGGTCTTATCGGCATGACAACGGGTCAGGCGGTGGTCACAGCAACAGAGCTATTCAGTGACCTGATTGGACCGGGTGGGGAGCGGCGGTCCGCTACTTCCGACCAATGGTCAAGTCGTGGTCAGGAATTGCGGGGGGGGGGTTCAAACACACACACACACACACACACACACACACACACACACACACACACACACACACACACTGATCTTTCACATACATTATTAATAAATATCTTTGACTCATGTAATCACAGATGAAGACACACACACCCAGACATATCCTCTGATGCATCATGTTGTCTATCACGCAAAGTAATGACTGCCCGTCACACACACGTCTACACACACACACAGTGACCGTACGGTGACCGGGTCAGGTCATTGTTCTGTGTTATCAGTCTTGACCTCTCCGTCAGTCTCCCCGATACGACCTGCATCTACACCCCTTCCTGTGTGTTTTCTTGTGAGTGTGAGACTCTGCGGTCACTTCATGGTCAAACCAGAAAGCTGCAGCTCTTAAAACGGCTCTCACCTTTCAACTGTTTCCTGTTTTGGGGTTGTTGAGGACGACGGAGAGAGCGAGAGATGTGTTTCATTTCTAGCCGCGCTGCAGTGTTGTGAAACACTTTTGTTTTACTGTATCTGCAAATTAGATTCTTGTCAGCAGTTGAATAATTGTTTGAGGAGCAGCTCTGGGCTACAGTAGAGGGAGTTTTGACTAGTTGGTCTCAACACTTTGTGGTAGTAAAGTAAAACATTGATGGGCACAATGAGCTCGGCATTGATTGGATTTGGTTGTCATGAATGCCCTATTTCCTGCTTTTATATCAGTGAAGCAAATAAAATACTATCATGAAAAATGCAGTATTATTAATGCACTAACCCGACTTTGGTCTAGACCTGCTGTTATGAACTGGCACTATATAAGTAAAGATTGATTGATCTTTACTAACACTGTCTTCATACATATTTCAAATTATTTAACATTTTAAATATACTAATCTTTTCCTTCATTTGGGTTTTGGCAGAAAAAAATAATTCATATTAATGTGAACTGGGGGAGATAAAAAAAAAAAAAAAAGTAACTTTGACATTCAAGCCTTATTCTGTAGTAGTTTAGTGGATATTAACTCAAGCCCAAGAATACAAACTCAAACTAGCTGACTTGTGGTGGAAAGTTAAATTAAAAAGCGGCAGGCATCAGGTAGACACTGGAAACAGACCCAAATTAACTTGGCAAGTAACTGAATCCATATCAAGATGCTGTTTAATCCAAAATAATTATTAAAAAGTGATTCAGTCTATTTATTAAGGAATAGGATCAGAATCAAAGAAGCTTTACCGAAGTGGACGAACCCAAACTGAACTCTCGGCCCAGAATTAACCTCTAAGAAAGTGTCTGGATCCAAATTGACTTAAAAAAAAAAAAAAAGTGGCCGAGGCCAAATTGACCTTTTTAAAAAGAGCCTGAATCTAAATTGAGCTCGGAGTGGAGCTAAAAGCCGCTGTTTTTCCAGCCCTGTTTGTTTTGGAGTATTCCGTCTTTATTTGCTTTATCAGCGCACAGAGCAGCTCCCAGCAGGCCCCGCTGACTTCAGCCTGCACTCGTTTATCGTCTCCCCGTTTCTCACTCACTCGTTTTTCCTCCTCCGTAACATCTAGTTACCCTCCGCCTGACCTCCTTCGCTCCCTCCTTTCCCTTTCTCCTGCAGTCCTGTAATATTTCCCCAATCATTCTTTTTGAGTATTCTCTCTTCCTTCTCATTTACCTCCTCATTCTCTCTCTCTCTCTCTGTCTATCTATGTCTCTCACTCGCCCTCTCTCCATCTGCGTAGTGTCTAATTGACAGCAGAGACCCCTGGTTGAACCACCAGCACTCGTCTCTCGTCTTTACTTCTTTTTTTTTTTTCCACACTCGTTCCATTTCAGCCCTGTCACTTTTTTCAGGGGGTCTCTGTCGCTGCTTGTGACGAGAGAGGGAGGATGGGGAAAGGAAGGAAGGGAGGGAGGTGAGACCAAGATGGGGGGGGGGAGGAGACGAGATGAAGGGGAGACGATGCAGAAGGAGAACATGAGTTGGTTACATAAGGAAGGTAGCTGAGAGTTCAGAGAAGTACGCCTGTGACACCAAGGTGAAGATAAGTCAGGAGCCGTGTTCTCCTTCACTCTCCCCAAACACCATTTTGTCACTTTCTTTTACAGTCTGCTCACTTTATAGTCTCGCTGAACTGTGTGAGCAAAGTCTGACACCCAAACTCAGCATTTTTTCTCAACGTATTGGTAACAGTTAATAAGTAAATTGATCTGCGTTTTGGTTTGTGAAACATTTAATGACATTGTTGCAAGCAGCCTGTGATGGGTTTGGATTGGTGATGCCGCGCTCGTGGTCGGTATTGGCATTAATACAGATCTGCTACGTCACATAACTTCATGAGTTTTGTGTTTGCGTGTTGATTGATGATTAAAAGCTAGTAAGTGGACCTGGAGTCGAAGCGTTAGTGTTTTTATAAATTGCATTAAGGGTGATGTTTGACATTAAAACACCAGCACCTGTTGTTTTTCTGTAAACCCACACAGCGGCATCGTAAAGACACATGCATCAATACTCTAGAGAAACAGCTCTTTCATCACTTTCTCTCTCTCTAGATTTGCATTTTTCCAGCTAAGGTACCTTCACCCATTCTGTCTTGACAGTAAATACTTTATGTCATGTGTTATGGGCATGACATGGCAGGATTTGTGTTCTGGTAAGGAAGGAAGGAGCTATAGAAGTGCAGTCCCTTTACCACCTACGTTCCTGCTGCTAACCAGAACGGTGCTGGTCTAAACTGTCTTAAACTGCAGTTTACATGTTTTTGATTAAAGCATCTGTGTAAAGAGCAGATCCAGAAGAAGTGCCCTTGAGCAAGCTCCAGTGTGGCTGACCTCTGAGCTAGAGCATAAAAGATTAGTTCCCTACAGGGAGCGATAAAGCATCAAAGTTTTATCTTTTGCTCGCTGTGTTTCATTGCCCTGCACGTGACGAGCCGCCGGCCCGCTGTGGATTAATAAAGCACAGTATGTACATATCGCAGCAGAGGCCGGGCTGTGTTGTGGTTACTGGCAGAGGTGCGCTGCGGTCGCACAAACGAGGCTGCAGGCAGATGTACAAAGATACAAGGTTTTGGTTTTAATTTAATTTTTGGCCCTCCAGTAAGAAAAAAAAAAAAAAGTAGTTCCCTGTTGCGAAGCGATAACATCCAAGCTTACTTCATTCCATTCGTTGTTCAAGATGGAGCGATACTGTCCGAGCTGCAGGGAACAAGAGTGTTGTAGTTAAAAACCAATGTTAGGATAGAGTAAAGAAAGGTAAAGGAGGAAGTTACTGTTGGTTTGTTGGAGCTAAAAGTGGAGGACTGTCCGACAGGTATTAAGAGCACCAGTAGCCGGACAGCGTTGCCCGATAACCTCTGATTACGACCTTTGACTTGTTGCTTTCAGAGGTCAAGAGCTGGCTTTGGGGTTAAGTGTACGATCCTTATTCGGGGCAGGTTGTCAGTCAGATTCTGTTGCAAATGATACAGACCATGCTTGTTTTTCACCAGGCTTTCTCACACAGGATGGGATGTTTGGGACAGAAAATAAATCTCCAGCAAATCTGATAATCAGTCGTGATCTAGCGGGGAACAATGTCTGTAATCTCAGCTTGTCAGATGTGAGGATCTTCTGCTTCTCTGTTGGGATTGTGGACAAACTGACAAATTAACTGATAAGATAGCTAGAAATATATGTTCATTTGATTTATCTTTGCTATTTGCTCAATTTTAGCATTACAGCAATTAGTTAATCAATCAATTAATGGGTTGACAGGACATGAATCTAATTGGATTGATGAATATTAGATGGTTCCGGCCTCAAGTGTGAGCGTTTGCTCCTTTTCTTTGCCTTCACACGGTAAACTGAATATCATGAAAAAGATTATTACATTATCTTGGACACTAAAGTTTTATAAATCATAAGTCATACCTGAATTACTGTTAAGTTTTAAGTTTGAAATCATGTGTAGTTTGTATTTAACTACATTTTTAAAACTAGTCCAGAAAGTATCTTAGTTACCTTACATTTAGGATCTCTGTGATCTGTTCTACAGTAACACCATCTAATATAACATATGAATCTTGTTTAAGTTAAAAATTAGTTTATAAGTTGTTTCTTATAGTGGTATTTATCTTAAATATTTAATCTGGTACTGAAGACAGTCCTTTTGTTTTCCTCTCTGAGACCTTTGTCCTAGAAAACTGCTGCATCCCACCGTTTTTTTTCTTCTGGCCATAAGAAAACTCTCCTGAGTGACCTCTCAACCCTGAAACCTGGCACAGACTGAAAGATGGAGAGGAGAGATGTGAGCAAAGAGAAGCATAGATACAGATTTTGTCGGAAAGGGAGGGAGAGATGACAGACGAGCGTCGTCCCTGTTTTTTCTGATAACGGTCAAAAGCTCTTTCTGTGCTTTTAGCGAATTCTTGGCTCGTCGGATGGACGGAGACGACCGCTGTGATGGACAGGTGTCAAGATGCTCCATCCTCGGCTTCCTCCGCAAAAAACATCAAGACGATCTCTTCTCTCTTTTTCTGCTCTTCTCTCTGACCTTAAACATCGTCCAGACAGACGGCTAGAAAGAGACTTGATTGGCAGGCGTCAGTGTGGTCTTTGTGTGCCGGTGGTGACCTTTGAACTCTGATCTCAAATGTGGATTCAGTGATGGCGATGGGGAAAGGAGGCACTGATGACAGACAGGTGTCAAAGCAAACTTCTTTTTTCTTTTCTTTTTTTCTTCCAGTGGCGACGGCCAGAAGCACTTTCTGTTTTCGGTGACCTCTTGAACTTCTTTGTGGTATGAAGAGAAGGTCACATGTCTGGTCTGGAAGCAAAGGAGCTGCTGATTTAGACAAAGTCTGCAAGTTTCACAGGGAGAAATGTTGACTTGGGATCTTTGCTGCTCTGAGTTTTGACTGCTTTTTGTGTAGAATAAATGATTGGTCAGTTTTCATGGGCAGTGATGCCAAAGTAAGGAGTGCTCTCTCCAAAGTGCAGCAGATAAATGGATGGACGACTGATGGATGGAGGAAGGAGGAGTTTTGGGGAGAAGGAGCTGCGGAGGTGGACGGGTGCCAAAATGGCTGCTTTTCTTGATAAAAGTCAAATCCACTTTCCCTGCTTTTAGCGACCTTTGACCTCTCGCCTGTCAAATCTAGAAGGAGACGGACAGCCGAGAGAGCTGTGGGAGGAGGTGGGAGACGGAGTGAAGGAGAGACGTTAATGGAGCGCAATGAGAAGAGAGTGAAACTATGCAGGAAGAAGAAGAGTGTAAAAGATGTTACAGTTTGAATTACAAAATCAAATTCCCCCTCTCCTCTACAGATAAATGATCTTTGGGTTAGTGTTTGTCACATTTCTTTGCTTCATAGCAGAATCATTACATAATGTGCGCACACAGAGTGTAAACATGATGAATTCTGGGTGACCCTGACGTTTGGCCATTAGGAATGGGAACACAGCAATTCCCCATCGGTCCCAAACAAATAAATCCTGCCCACAGCCGGAATAACTATTAACAAGTCCGCTGAACACAGGAGGGGGAGGACGGGGGAGGAGGAGGGGGAGACGAGAGCAAGAGGTGTGGATGCAGAAGGGAAGAAACAAGGGAGGAGGAGGAGGAGGCAAGTAGAGCAGGTGAAAGTGGAGTTCAGATAGCGAAGGAATGAAGAGGGGATGAAGGATGGAAAGGTGGAGGAGTAAAGTTGACTTGGAGAAGATGAGGAGGGTAGAAAAAAGGAAGAATAGAGGGAAAGAGGAGGTAAATGGATGGTGAAGCTGAGGGGGGAGGTAAGGGGTGTGTAGAGGGGGGACAGAAAGATAAAAGAAGGAATAAAGTTGAAGTAGAATGATAAAAGGGAATGGGGGAGAATGAGAGGAGTATTGGGGGACAAAAGGGAGGGATGGAGGGAGGGAGGGAGTCAATTTGATGGAGAGAATGAGGAGAGTGCACAGCAGAAAGGGGGAGTCAATAAGAGTGAGTAAAGTTGACTGAGAGAAGTGCAGTAGGAAGAAAGTAGAGGAGAAGAAGAGAATGAGGGATGAGAGGAAGTACAGATGGAAGGAGAGATGAAGGGTAGAGGAATGAAAAAGAGGAGGAGGAGGAGAGGGGGATGAAGGAGGGAAAGAAAAGAGGGATGAGAGCAGGAAATATAGAATGATTAAAGAAGTAATAAAGTTAAGGGAGAAAGAAACGAGGGAGGAAGGGATGAGAGGAGGAGAAGAAGGTTCAAAGATTGCGGAGAAGAGATAGAATAAGACCAGGATGGATGGATGGATGGAAAGAGGGAGTGAAGTTAAGGAGGGTAGAAAGTAAAAAATGTGAGAAGGTAAAAGGGGGGAGGGAGGTGTAGGGGAAGTAGAGAGAGGGAGAGAAAGGAGGGATGGAGAGATAAAAGCATAGATACAGATTGGAAAAGGACGAGGGGAGAGCAAAAGAGGAGGATGAAAAAGAAATGCGACGAAAAAATGGAAGGAGGATAGGAAGGGATTAAAAGAAGTGATTGATTGAGAGGGAGAGAGAGAGAGAGAGGAGAGGGAGGTGTGAGAAAGTAAAGAAAGTAGAAACAAAAAGAGAAATGGGGGAGAGAGAGAGAGAGAGAGGGAGGGATGAACCCCATTAGTGGAGGAGAAATGAGAGAAAACAAACAAGAAATGTGAGGGGAGCTCGTCACTTTGTTTTTCTGCTCGTCCCCCCCCCCCCCCCAGAAGAATAAGAGGAAGCAATCGTGTGTGTGTGTGTGTGTGTGTGTGTGAGAGAGTGTGTGTGTGTGAGAGGGAGAGGGAGACAGGAGCGATAGCGCGGGGGAGGTCATGGCGAGGTGAGAGAGGGGGAGCGAGACGGAGAGAGAAGTTCAGCGAGAGGTGAAGAGAGAGACCTGCCGTTTTCTGTGTGTGTGTGTGTTTAGGGTGAATCGGGGGTCAGGTGTGTGTGTGTGTGTGTGTGTGTGTGTGTGTGTGTGTGTGTGTGTGTGTGTGTGTGTGTGTGTGTGTGTGTGTGTGTGTGTTGCCAGGAGGACCTGCTGGCTCGCGTGTGGCTCGTTTTTTTTGGAAGGCCCACGCTCTCCCTTTTTTTTTTTCTCCTCCTTCTCTTTTCCATTTTCATCAGTCTTATCTGCCTCTCCTCCTCCTCCTCCTCCTCCTCCTCCCCCTCCTCCCTCCTGTCCTCCCTTCTTGTTGCACTTCTCCTACTGCTTTTACCCTCCGTCTCCTCCCTCCGTCGCTCCTCCAACCAAACTTACCTACTGACCTCAAGTTCACCCAAAACTCTCTCCCCCCTCCCTCCTTCCCCTTCTTGTCTTTTCTCCTCTCCTCGCCTCTCTTCATCTCTTCTCATCTTCTCTACTCTTCCTCCCATCCCCTCTCTCCCTCTCTCCTCTCTCCTCCTTCCTTCTTCTCTTCTCTTCTCTCATCTATCACATCTCACCCTCAACTTCTCTCCTTACTTGATGAGCCTCCACCTCTCCTCTCCTCTTTTCCTTTTTTCCCTTCTTCCCCTCCTCTCCTCATTTCCTCCTTCACTTCCTTACCTCCTTTAGTTCTCTTTCTCTCTACCATCCAACTTTCTTCTCTTCTCTCCTTGTCCTCCTCCTTCACTGCCTCAACCTTCTTTACTCTCCTCTCCTCCTCTTCCTTCTGTTCTCCTCCTCCTCTCCTCTCCTCTTCCTTCTGTTCTCTTCTCCTCTTTCATTCTCAGTTTTTGGAACATTTGTTTTCTGTTATCTCCAAATACAAGAACGAGAGAGAGAGAGAGAGAAAGTACTGAGCGTGATTCCAAAGTAAAGACAGCGATCCGCTCTCAGATAACATGAAAATCTCATGGACCTCAGTCGCCAGCTTATCTCTCTGTGTGTGTGTGTGTGTGTGTGTGTGTGTGTGTGTGTGTGTGTGTGTGTGTGTGTGTGTGTGTGTGTGTGTGTGTGTGTGTGTGTGTGTGTGTGTGTGTGTGTGTGTGTGTGTGTGTGTGTTGCTGCATTGTCTGCTTGCCGACATCTTTTTTTGCGTGTGTGTGTTAACTCGGCTTTTCAGGGTTGCTTCCTCTTAACAGATAGCTGGATGTATCTATCTATCTTTATCCGGCATGCTTTCACCTTGTATTTACACACACACACACACACACACACACACACACACACACACACACACACACACACACACACACACACAGCAAGGTGCATGTACACAAATACCAGCCTGTGCACAAGCAGATGGTGACATTCTGACAAACACCATCAAAAACAGCTTGTGTGTGAGTATTTGTGTGTGTGTGTTGGCACGGCAGACACACACACACACACTGGTGTGTCTGCACCTAATTAAGTGACGGATTTGTTCACATAACCTCACAGCCGCACGACATTTATGCTTTATGTAACTGCATCTATTTGTGTGTGTGTGTGTGTGTGTGTACCTGTTTATGTGTGTGCGTGCAGCCTGTTTTCATGCAGCGTGTGTGTGTGTGTGTTTGTACTTGTTTATATGGGAAGATTAGCGGGTCAAACCTCGGCCGTGCAAGGGTGAACTCGGGGACAAAGGAGAGCGAGAGAGAGATGAATACAGAAGTGAAAGGACCAGAGGGAGGAAGCAAAGTGTGGGAAGAAGGAGAGAGGAAAGGAAGGGAGGGAGGGAGGGTGGGAGGAAAAGATCAGGAAGGCCAAATCAGCCATTCGTCTTGTAGTCTCCCTCCAAATCCAGATTTAGAGGAAACACCAGTTTTAATAACTCCACAGCGAATGCAGAAAATATTTAGGACGCTTCCTGTTTTCATGAGCAGCTCTGATGAGGTGACCTCAGGTAAAAGCCATCGATCTCTTAATGTCCATTAACGTTCACCTTAACAAACATTAACACCACGGAGCATTAAAAGGCCAGGACTAATACACAATTAGCTGTTTGTAAGGGATACTCTGGTGTATAAGTGTAGAATTTATTAGTCGTTGCCTCCAAGTGTTTATTCAGCTGTTTCATAGCTCGTCTGTTGTCCAGCGGGGACTCTTAAAAGTCAAATAATGAAATCGAAAGTCCATAAAATTCTAAGATATCTCTTAAATACCTGATTCTTTGAGAACGGAAAACTGGTCTAGCTTTTGGTGCCGTTCCAGATCTGGAAGTTCAGCCATAACAACAGATGTAAACACCTAATTGTGTGTGTGTGTGTGCAGATTTAAGAAACCATTGAATAGGAGCTGGTGGATCCATTACGTCTAGATGTTCTTATCCAGATCAATGTAAAATGATGTACAAGATTAAGGTCTTGCTTGAATAGTAACTAAACACGCCCTGAAAATATCTGCAGACCTCCAGTGGTTCAGCTTCTCGTCTTTTTCTGCACCGTGTGTGTGTGTGTGTGTGTGTGTGTGTGTGCGTGCATCACCTCAGTCTGGTGTTAAGTTACTTATTAAAGGATTACATCTCTATTTTTAAATGTGGGGCCTATTGTTTTTTACATGTTTTGAGTTTGGAATGACTGGTAGGTGCAGAAAGTTTTGGAAATGTTCCCTCAGCTGGTTAGTTAGTGTTTGTGTGTGGCTTTGATGTTTTAGAGGGTTAGTTCGGATGCAGCAGTTTTGTGTTACACACTATAAGACAGAAGTTATTGGTCTGTTGCTACCTGGATTGGTTAGTTTGTCTATGTTCCATGAGGCAAAATTACTGTTTTTGTCAATGGAGTCTGGTGGCTTTGAACCGAGCGACATAACAGCTGCTTCTAGTTAAAGAAACAGGAACTTTTAGGTTTATCTCTGCAGGGATCCTTCCTGTAATGAGGCACATCATTTGTGCCTGTAATTGGTGTTTCAAAGGGCTGTTTGCTTGTGCAGTGCTTTTGAGTGCTTATTTGTGACACAATCCACAGGATTACGTTACAGCCATTGAAAGCTGCTGAAAGAGATTCCTAAACTTTTTGTACCCACCAGTCATTTCAGACCCCAAATATGTAAAAAATGGAGCCCAGGTTTAGAAATAAGGACATGAAGGGCTCATTTAATTCATGAGCCCAGGATGTGATCTACTGTACTGATGCACAAAGCAAGATGTAGTAACTTTAAACATGTGATTGCAGTGTTGTGAAAAAATAAGTCCAAACTTCTCAATTTCCACTTTGTAATTTGTTTAGAACATTTTACACTCCACATAAAAAGCCAACAAGTGGTTTAATATGAATCTGTTGCACTGACGTAATTTGGTTTCTAGCCAGTCCCAATCAGTACGTGAGGTATCGATCGATCCGCCTGACGACCATCAAGTTTAGATTTTGACTGCAGCAAGCAGGACGATGAAGACCAAACGGTGGCGTCTTGGC
This sequence comes from Pempheris klunzingeri, assembly GCF_042242105.1. Classification (NCBI taxonomy): domain Eukaryota; kingdom Metazoa; phylum Chordata; class Actinopteri; order Acropomatiformes; family Pempheridae; genus Pempheris; species Pempheris klunzingeri. Next base: position 3,014,128 of record NC_092034.1, on the reverse strand, counting down.
CAAAGAGATACTCGTCTGTAAAAGCTAAAAAGAAATGTGGAGGTTTTGTATTTGAGGCAAATTCTCAAGATCGTGTCGCTGCAATTGGTCGAGTTGATAGATTCTGTTTCATGTCGACCAATCAGACGTCCTGCAGTCGTCCGATTCCACCAGCGACAACATTTCTTAAACGAAAATCCCACAAATTCAGCTTGTTTCCCATAATTCCTTCACTCCTCTTCAAACTTTGAAGGTGTTTGTGGCGTCCGTCCTCCTTCTTCCTTCTTCCTGTTTGTCTGATGGCGCACCTCCATCTCCCGACACCCGTCCATCCCCTTCTCTCACCCTTATCTATCCATCTTCATCTGCCCTTCCTTTACCCCTTCTCTCTCTCTCTCTCCCTCTCTGTTATCCATTTCTCTCCATCTGTGTCTTTTTCCGTCTCTACTCGCTCTCATTTTCTCTCATTTTCTCCCCCACATGTGGTTTTGCTCTCCATCCCTCTGCACTCCCTCCCTCCCTCCCTCCCTCCCTCCCTCCTCTTCTCTCATCCCTCGCTCACATATGGTTTCTCTCTCTCTGGATCTGTGTGTGTTTGGTGTTACCCAGAGTTCACTGGGGCTCCCTGCTCGTGTGTGTGTGTGTGTGTGTGTGTGTTTTACAGACAGAGATAGAGAGACAGAGTGTGTGTGTGTGTGTGTGTGTGTGTCTGCAGGCTTATGGGTTTGCCTGCCTGGGCCTGTTTCTGTTTGGGAGTTCAGCAGGGCAGCGGCAGGTTATGCAACACTTTCAAATGTGGGCCACTTAGAGGAAGACTTCACCCCCCTCTTCCTCAATCTCAGTCACTTTTCCTCATTCCTTCCTTCAACCCTCTCCTCTGCTGTCTCTCTCTTTGTTTACCTGAATGATTGTCCACTCGTAAAAATGCTTCCAACTGAGCTACACAGTAGTTTTCCAGGCGATCGGTCACTTAATCATCTAATTGTTGTTATGATTTGAGGTCATCTTCCATCATTTCTTCTGACGTTTCGCTCTCAACAGGTTGAGGTTGAGCCGTTAGCGTGGGCCAACGGTCTGCAGGCTGATTTAGAGGGTTTACGTTCTCCCCGCTTGACAGATAACTGAATCTCTCTCTCCAGAAGCTGGGAGTGTCCCTGTGAGTCAGCGTTTCATCTCCCTTTTGTTTGTCTTCCATGTAGTTACTGGACCTGTTCACGCAGTGGGACTGGTCCACCTACCTGGCTGACTACGGGAAACCCACCTGCAAATACCTGAGAGTCAACCCACACACTGCACTGGCCCTGCTGGAGAAGTGAGCGTTCACCCACACCTCCACTTTTGTCTGGTTTATTTGTCCTTTATCTGCTCCTGGATTCCTCATCTCCTTCTTTTAAGCCAGTAAAATTATACTAAAATGATAAATCGGCTATTTGGCCAATTTGAGCAATTATGAGGATCAATTTATTTTATAGTCTTATAGAACTGTAAACTCAATATCTTTTATTATTTTGACTGTTGGTCACACAAAACAAACAGTATAAAGGTAAACTGTGGTTAGCTAGCTTAGCATAAAGACAACAGATAGGAGTTCATTGACATCTCAATCAGCCCAGGTGCTAGTTTTAACATTTATGTTTGAGTACAAATCAAAGAAATGAGATACAACATGCTAATTATTATATAGATAGATAGATATAGATATAAATATATAGCTGATTCCAGCTTCACACATAAAACACACACGTGAGACTGAAAGCAATCGTCAAAACCTTTATTTGAAAGAAAGTTAATAAGCCAAACACGTGACCTTTTTAACAGAGAGAAAAAAAACAGACTTGTGGATAGTGAAAAAAAATTTTAAACCTTTATTTAACTAGAAAATTGACATTATTGACGTTAAAAATCTCTTTTAAAAGGGAGTCCTGAACCCAAACATTAACTTTTGAGAACTCCCTCCATCTCAAATGCTCTTTTCTGTCTCCTGTCTGTCCTCCGTCATGTTTTAACAGGTTATTTAAGCCGTGAGTATTGTGTGTGTGTGTGTGTGTGTGTGTGTGTGTGTGTGATGTTAGGCTCCAGCATGTTTACATGTAGACTACTTGGATGACTACTAAAGCGTGTATTATCACCTCAGGGATTTACATGGTTAAGCACACGCACATCCTCATCACGAAGATATCAGAACCAAACAACATCCTCATCATGTATCTTTGTACCATCAGTTTATCTGTAAAGTGATAACAACACACAGAAAGATGGAAAGTTCGCACACAGGCTCAGACGGTCGTATGACCCAGTCCATTGTTGAGTACAGTCCCGCTGTCCTTCCTTAATCAGGCCCAGCATTGTCTCTCCAGAGAGCCCAGGCCCGGTGGTCCCTCTGTGCCCCAGGAGGAAGCACCCTGCTGGGGCTAGTCTGGTCCGCTGGGCCCCTGAACTTCCTGGAGGTCCTTAACAGTCCAGTGTTCTGCAACAAAACACACACAGCGTCTCATGTGACAGTGAGCACACACACACATACCAAACATCTTTTTTTCTTCTTTAACAGGTGACCGTAGCAGCGACGTGTGTGTCTGTACTGAGCATGCTAGTACAATCATGCACTTCTGTGTGTGTGTGTGTGTGTGTGTTTTCCTGAATGCATCAGATGAACCGATCAGCACATATTGGTCTACTTACAGCATTCAAACAGAGTGTAAAACACAATGTGAGATACTAAAACAGACTTCTTTCTCTTCCTTTACACTCACCTCTTCCTCCTCTCTGATGCTCGTCTCACATCTCCACCCTTCCCCTCTTATTCTCCACCTCCAGGATGAAGGAGACGAGCAGGAAGAACAACGTCTTCGCCCAGTTCAGGAAGACGGACAGAGACCGGCAGAAACTCATCGACACCGTCATCAAACAGCTACGCAACCTCATCGCGCAGCACCACGCCTAGAGCGAGCCCCCTGATTGGCCAGCAGGCCCGAAGCCACCGTACCGATTGGCTGATTTTAACCGTCAAGCAGCCCTCGTTGATCTGTTCCTCCCCATGGACTCTGGCTGATCTATGCACCTTAACCTCACTGGACTTCTAACAACCACATCCATCTTTAACAACCACACAAACTGCAGCAAGCTCATTGGATAACAAGATCACCCCGTTCAATTTCATTGGTTAATTTACTGTTTCGGCGAGGCTACATCAAGTATTTTGACAGCTGCGGTTTCACTTTAACGTCACGTCATCTGACTCAAGTTAAGGATGTGACAACCTCTCCTGAATTAGCTGAAGACGAAGAAGACAATAAGATGTCGTGATGCCAAGACTTCCTACCAGCTGACGTTAAAGAATAACTCTGATATTCTATGTTTTTCTTAGCGACAAACCTCATGAAGAGTTTGTTTTCACTCAGTCCCACCGCATACACCGTCCTGCTGGTGGAAATGTAGATTAATCCGCCACTAAAAGTAGTCCGCAGCAAATTCAGCCATTCACCTCAGCTGTTTAAAATCTGAGGAAAACAATCTAGAGACGTTGCTTGTTTTGTTCTTATCAAGAGAGTTGTTGACAAAAAGATAAATAGAGAATATCTCCAACCGTATTCGTGATCTTGCTCTCGTACTTTGATCTGGGAAATAATAGTATAACGTCTAATAGTGTGGTTTCCAGCTTAAATATGTGGTCATCAAGTAGAACGAAACAAATAAGAAACGTAGTGAAAAGCACATTATAAATAAATATACAAATGCAGTGCACTCAGTTTTCCCCAGTGAAGCTTGAAAGAAATCCTCCAGCTTCCAGTTGACGTTAATGTTAATGTTGGCTTTGAGTAGCAGGAGATTCTTATGGGAATTGTGTGCGAGAATCTATTTTATTCTTTACACCACAAGCGTCCCGTTTCTCTTTCCTGGAATCGAACGGTTTCATCCCAGTTTAGATTTCTCCTCCTCTGCCGCAGTCGACCTGTAATGTCTTCCATATTGTGGCAACAGTGACAGAAGGTATTGAATGTACAGAAAGCGCCGTCTTCCGTGGCAGAAAAAAAAAAAAAAAAAAAGAATGTTACTCCAGTATCCCTTAATGTCAAATAATAAAGGGGGATGTTCACGCAACTTGGCAACCCCCGTTTCTCCTCTTAATATACAACCTGCAACACTTGAATGGGCTCAGATCTGGCAACCTTACTCCCTCTTAATAATACCGGAAAGCACGGTCGGTGTTTGGGATTCAAAAGGGGAATGTTGTCCAAACATGGCAACCCATTCCACCTCTTTCAGCGACACTTCATCGTATTCAAATGGGGGATGTTGCCTGAGATGAAGCCCATTTCTGCCACTGCGGGGAAAAAAGATCCCATAAGTCAAAGTAGAGACTCTAAATCTCAAAATAACGAGAAGCTAAGTTATTATTTTGTCTTTCTAATCATGTTTTCGTCACAGTGGCAGAAATGGACGACCACCGCCTGAGCGTTTTCTACTCTTGTATTAAAAACTGGGTCTTAAAGAGGGGATTCGTGCCCCAATCTGGCAACCGCTATAGCGTTTTGTTTGCCCGGTTGACTAGAAATGAACTAATTTGTATAGAAACCATTGTACTAATGCCAAGCACACACACTTTTACGTCTTCCATGAGCTGTGTGTGTGTGTGTGTGTGTGTCCACACGCAGAAGCTTGTTCAGTTGACGCAAAGCACATAATTACATTCACACTAGAACTAATATGGGTCTGTTCGCTTTACGTGTCGCTTTTTTCATGAACTTGGGTGCAATAATACCTTTGGAAACTGCAGCTGTGTGTGTGTGTGTGTGTGTGTGTGTGTGTGTGTTAATCGTGACGGTTTATAAAGGGATTCAAACCTACTGTGTGTGTGTGTGTGTGTGTCAGAAGGGAATTTAAGGTTTTTGCTTCCTCTTTCTATCAGTTGTCACATTTGATTTATTGAGCGACAACGTTTGTGTGTGTGTGTTTGTGTGTGTGTGTGTTCACTTGTGCATGCCGGCACTGTGAAACCAAGTGTGTGTGTGTGTGTTTATTCATCCATCCTTAGCTGTGTATCATTTGTAGGTGATAGTAAGGGAATCGGGCCATTGCTGTTGAATGTGCCTTTGCTGTATTTTCAGTTTTTTTGTTTCTTTTTTCTGCCGATAAAGCAGCAACACTGTGGTGTTTGGAGTCTGGACACAGTTTCCTGAAGCCCAACGCTGTATTTACACTAATATAACAAACTGTTGCTCTTACGCTACTTGCTAGCTTTTTCCAGAGCTTTCGGCCCACAGGCTCCTGGGGGGTCTGCTGTTATCTGCTTTTGTCCAACGTTCATTTTTCGACTTGAAACGACACGAGCTGAAATGTTTTCACGCATGAGACGTTTAGAAATTAGAGATGTTTTCTTAAAAACTTGAGGGTTTTATTGGGTAACTGTTAGTTCTGTATCCTGAGAAATAAATAAAACCCTGATTTTGCACTTTTGTGAAGATTAACAAACAATTAAGTTTCTCAAATTAAAAAGTTTGAATGTTTTTTTTTTGTTATTTGATCCGTTTTAGTTTGTAGACACACTTTTTCCTGACTGATCTGATTCTGACGTCCTCACGCTACTTTAGTTTTAGTGGCAGGAGTTTTGGACGTAGCCCACTGTTTGTCCGGAGAGCTCCTTTTTACTGCCACAGTCGCTTCTCCAGCACGTTAGCCGGCGTCCTGAATCCTCACACCGCAGATGTTGCTGCTACTTTTGTATTTTGTAAGCAGAAATCTTTGCTGAGACAGAAGCACTGTACACGCTGTTGTATTAAACCACTAATGAATGAAACTAAAGTAAAATACTAATAAAGTTGCAACAAATGCCAACAGACAAGTGAGAATATTTTGTCTTGACTGTTCTTCAGCTAATCAGGCTAACAGCAGTTAGTTAGTCTGCTTGTTGATGCTTAATGAAGCTTCCTTCTGTGTTTTCTTATTGTGTTAATGGAAAAGAATGACTTTGTTCTGAGATCAGATAGCTACTACATTTTTAAAGAAATACTATAACAACTATTACGAATGCAAATGGACAAACCCATCTCCACAATTACAGCTGTTTTTGGTGAACACTGATGACTAAGACCACCTACATTTGGAGGAAGCAAACAATGATAACAGAAATAATCAGCTTTTACTTTAGTAAAAGAAGTAATAACACAACTTGGAAATACTTATAACCAAAAGTTGCATGCATTAATTAACGATACTTAACTAAAAACACTTAACCAGCATCAGCAAACCATACGTAAAGTGAGAATACTGTAGCTAAGCTTTAGTGGAAAGTTAGCAAAAATATTTGCAACACAAAGTTAAAAATGCATGGAAACTATTTTAAGTTTGCTAACATCAGCCACCGTCCACTGCCGGTCAGGTATCTTACTGAGCAATGCTGTGTTTTATGATTTCAACTTGTCATTTGTAAGAGAAAAAATCTGTTATTTATTATCTCAAAAGTAAGTAAATTTGTGTTTTTGTACCATCACACGTTGTAAGATTTGGTTTTTAAGACGTAAAGGGTGGTGACTTCAACTTTGTTAGTTTAATCTATGACAAACTGTGTAACAGTCGAATCTCATGTTCTCTAAGTTTGAGTTTACAGAAGAAATGAAAGGTGTCAGATAAATGTAGTGAGAATCAAAAGTACTTTTTCCTTTCAAACGTAGTGCAGTCTGTCTCCTACATGTTTAGTTTTTAAACCATGACTTTGATTTGTTCACAACATTTTAAGCGACTCTGCTCTGCTGAAACAGTTAAGTTAAGAGAATGATAAATACAAATACGACCTGCGAGTCTTAAATGTAGAAACGCTCCTTAAAATTGTTCTTCTAAATAATCCTCAGTTCCCTTCAGCCACAGGAAACAGGAGGAGGTCCCTGACGTCACGTCCTGCAGCCCTGCAGAGAAACGACAGGCAGCAACTGTGTCTCAATAAAACGAGGAATAAATTCAAATGAATTCAAACACTTGTCACCGTCTCCTTCTGTCACACACGCTGCCCGACTCTCATCTCAGCCACCTTTGACCTTTCAGACGTGGGGGGGGTGTGTGTGTCTGCTGTGAGGGACGTGATTAACGAGGACTGTGTGTGTGTGTGTGTGTGTGTGTGTGTGTGTGTGTGTGTGTGTTGGCGCTGCAGGTGGGAGGCGTGTGTGCACATGTGTGTGTGTGTGTGCTTGGTCACTGAAGGGCAGCGACTCGAATCCAAAGCAACACAAACTCTCTGCGTGCTCCAGGTTTCCTCGGCCGACTGTGTGTGTGTGTGTGTGTGTGTGTGTGTGTGTGTGTGTGTGTGTGTTCCCGGCGCTCTATAGAGAAGCGGTGGAGCGCTCAAAGCTCGCAGATGCCTCACAAAAACCTCCCTCTTTCTTTCCGTTTTCCCTTTTTTTTTTTGTTTTTCTGGGCCTTTTCTGAACTTTCTGAACTCTCCTCTGTTGCACATTTGCAGTTTCAAACATTTTCCTCAAACATTCACGCACTGAATTTCTAGAAAGCCTCCTTCTTTCCTTCCTTCCTTCCTTCAGGTCCATGTGATCTTAACCCTTCCTGACCAAAAAAAAAACACTGAAGCCATGTATTTACGTGGAGTCGGTGACGAGTGGCTTGGCGGTCGCGTCATCACGTCTCAGGAGACGCTGACTCTGCAGGCTTTGGTTCCTTTTTGTGGTCACTTTTTTAGCTGCGTGGCAACTTTGTCACTGTTGGGTTGTCATCTGGGAGTCTTATTTGATCCGGATTTGTCCTTTAACTCCCACATTAAACAGATTTCTAGAACTGCCTTTTTCCATCTACGTAATATTGCTAAAATCAGGCCCATCATATCCACTGATGATGCAGAAACATTAGTCCATGCATTTGTCACTTCTAGGTTGGACTGTTGTAACTCCTTACTATCAGGCTGCCCCAATAAGTCCTTAAAGACTCTCCAGCTGGTCCAGAACGCTGCTGCTCGTGTTCTGATGAGAACTAAGAGAAGAGACCACATTTCTCCTGTACCGGCTTCTCTTCATTGGCTTCCAGTAAAATCTAGAATAGAGTTTAAAATCCTTCTCCTCACCTACAAGGTTCTTAATGTTCAGGCCCCATCATATCTTAAAGAGCTTATAGTACCGTACTACCTCACTAGAGCACTGTGCTCCCAGACTGCAGGCCTACTGGTGGTTCCAGGAGGCAGAGCCTTCAGCTATCAGGCTCCTCTCCTGTGGAATCTCCTTCCAGTTTGGGTTCGGGGGGGCAGACACCCTCTCTACATTTAAGAGTAGACTAAAAACTTTCCTTTTTGATAAGGCTTCTCAGGTTCCTGTGGATCCTGGTCCTGGTCCTGCTGATGTGGTTCTCTGCTTCATGAATCACTGCTGCGGATCGTCGGACACTCGTCATGTTTTTCAATAATATCATACTGCTAATCTGTCACATTCCTATTGTTAGTGCTGTAGTCACTGCTAGTGCGTTGGTTGCTGTTTGTGTTCTCTCTCTCTCTCTCTCTCTCTCTCTCTCTGTCTGTCTCTCTGTCTGTCTCTCTCTCTCTCTCTCCTACAGAAGCCGGCCACATTGATCCTGGTTCTGTTCGAGGTTTCTTCCCGTTAAAGGGGAGTTCTTCATATCTGATATCTGATGCTGCTCATGTGGGAATTCTTGAATCCTTAATGTTGAATTCTTGAATCGTTGGGTCTCTCTCTAATTAAAGAGTTTGGTCTAGACCTGCTCTTCATGTAAAGCGTCTTGAGATAACGCTGTTGTGAATTGGCGCTCTATAAATAAAGACTGATTGATTGATTGATTGATTGATTGTCAAGTGATGTGATTATTGTACACATGCTGACGGCTGCATCACACTGGAAAACACATGCTTGTTTAACGCTGCTACCTGCAGTGTCTGTGTATCTTTACATCACGATTATATATTATATATTCTGGTCGTAGGTACGTACAGTAGGTAATGTGAGGAAGCTTTCAGCCTCTTCATCACTCCACAAGCTTCTGATTTTGGTCTTGCAATGTGACCATCGACTGTAGAAAAGTGGACGTGACCACCATGACGTCACGCATTGATTGATTGACTCTGGCATTTTGGCCGCCATCTTTAGTCTTTAGTCTCTTTAGTCTCTTTAGTCCCGCCCTAAAGCTGAACCTGCTTCCTGGTCTATTTTCCTCTAAATGTGACCATAATTTACTAAATTAATCAGAGGACGTGAAACTAGCGAATGTGTAGCAGGAAGTACAGACATTTTCTTCACTTCACAGACCCACAAGTGACGTCCACTTCTTGTAATACAGTCAATGAATGAGTAAGAGGACTCATCACTGGGAAGAAATCAAATAAACAACATTTCTGCCGGATACCAAGTGACTGATCCCATCTTTTAAAGACAAAACAGAAAAATAAAGATAAAACTGAAAGATAAAGCTTCAGAACTGAAGCACTCAGGCGGACAAACACTGAACAAACAACATTTACTGAACATCCACTTTTTAAACGCAGATAACCATCACTATTACCTCAACAGTGTAAATAGTCCTCATGATGTAAAAATTAATACTTTTCAAAGCAAATGTTGCTTTTTCCACATGACATTTTTAGTGTTGCGTCTGATAAAGTGCATGAAATATCACCTTTGGAAGACGGAGTGAAGGACTGGAGAGAAATAAGAGGAGGTTTGGCAGGAAAAGAGAGATGAAGGTTCAAGGTGTGTTCAAGTGTGTAAACGATCATTTCAAATTCTCCCTTTCTGCTGCTCACACACTTTGAGCATTACAAGATGTGTTATAGTATATAACTCGTGTGTGTGTGTGTGTGTTTGTGTGTGTGTGTTATCTCATTATTACTTGTCTGACAGCGGTGTGTCTCAGATTCCTGCGGTCTGGCAAGTGTGAGAAGAAGCAGATCTCTCTTTCAAACACACGCTCGATAGCATCCAGACTCCAATAAAACAATCTTCTCGTTTCCTCTGCTGTCTTTTGTCTTTTAAAGATGAGCCAAGCACATTGAGAGCCTGGATAAAGCAGCTGTATATTGAACAGATTTATGGGTCTGTGTATAAAATTCTTTCAGAAGTGCTACTAGGACAGAACCTTTACACAAGTGTCTAAAAATATCCGATAAATTTGGTCATTAACTCCACCGACGAGCATCAGAATATCTCCAAAATCTGTCAACAAATTAACATGAAGTTTGGCGTAAACTTGGGCTTTGGACGAGGCAACAGTTGAGTCATTTCTGGTGTAAATTTATGGATTTCGTAACAGTGCACAATCTTTTAATACATTTGTCTTGAAGTCCACATACTTGAACGAAAAAAAAAAAATCCTTGGTGGATTTGTGATCTCACCGAGTTATTGGCACATTTAACCACTTTCTGTAAAGTCAGCCTTTATAAAGGGTTTATAAACTGAACCAAACCACCTTTGTCATGGTTAATATATGATTTTAATATATGATTTACCAATTCCTCATAGATTAGTTATAGAACATAGTTTCCAGATTGTAAAAAATCCCTGCGACTGATTGGATGACAACATAAGGAACCTTAATAAACAATATCACCAAATAGAGAGCCGAAACACCCGCAAAAGGAATTTTTCACAACCTGGCAACCCAAAAGTTGTTCTTTTTTTATCCATGCTAGCAGCGACGGCAACGTCATCGACCGGTTTGGTCCGGACATTTACAAAATGTCATGAAGATCCATCCAAAATGTGCTGAGATGGTCCACAGAGGATGAAGCACACAGACTTTTACCTTCTCAGATCTTTACATGTGCACAGTAAAGCCACAATAATCATATAATGAGGATTAGAATGTAAATTTAAGTATTAAGATATTAAAGAGCATATATTTTAGTATCAGAGGCATCTTAAAATGTGGTAAATGTATCTCTGACGGCTTAAATTGCAATGACCAGGAGTCCAGTCTTTATTTTAGTTTATATTGAAAATAAAAACTGTTTATAATTTATGTCTACACATTCATTCATTCCTTTCTTTTTGCTGAAGTCCAAATTGAGAACATCTCAACACACTATGTGTCTACAATTTGTATCACAAAGATCTAAAAAAAAAAAAAAAGGGTTAAATAAGAAATCAAAGAAGTTTGAACACTTTTCCATCTGAATCATTTTAAGCTTTTTGCTCCATTTCTCAGGTTTTATTGGTTCTGAGCTCACAGAGGTGAAAGGTCGTCCTGGGGGTCATGGGAGGTCATCGGTGTGACAGCGGTGCTGCAGGGAGGACCACACACACACACACACACACACACACACACACACCATATCTCATCTGCTATCTGTGTTTTTCTCACACTCTCACTGCCACACAATCTGTTCATCTCTATATCTTTTTATATCAGATCCTACTGTGTGTGTGTGTGTGTGTGTGTGTGTGTGTGTGTGTGTGTGTGTGTGTGTGTGTGTGTGTGTGGTGTGTGTGTGTGTGTGAGAGAGATATTCAGACTCGATAGTGTGTTCTAGCAGACGAGGAAGAGACAAACAGTTAAATATAGAAACAGGAAGTCAGTGTATAACATACTAGAATAACTTCCTCCAAACGAGTAGCAACTACAAGCCGGCGAAGGCAGGAAGCCTCGAGTCCTTCCTTGTTTCCTTTCCTTAACTAATTACCTTCTTCTAACTTTATCATCTGTGTCTGTGAGTCTTAAATCTAATATTTTACTTTAGTGGATCTGTGAGACAAAGAACATCTGTAACAGTTAGAGATAAAGATGATGTAAAATAATCATGGAGCTTCTTTTAATTTATGTATATTTATTTATATATACTTGGTCTATTATTGTTCTTCTATTATAATCATTGCTTTGTCTGGGAAACATTAATGATCTTAAAATGCCTCCTTTAGAAGATAATAATTTGAAAAAATACATTTAATTAATGTAAAACAAGTAGAACATTAAGACTTTTCACTGTGAGTCACACTATTGAACTCTAACTGTTAGAACTGTTCTAAAATAAGACATGATTATTCTAAATACTAAGATTCACCTCCATCTGTAATTAAGTGGGATTTTTTTAAATTGCATTGTGGGTAAATAGTGTGCATCAAACATCACACCCAAATAACAAGCTTTTTTTATTTATTTTTTGTGTAATTAAAGTGCTTTAACTCTTTTCACAGTGCACCTCTGGTCAAAATAAGGAAAGGAGACGGATGAAGTTCCTGTTATCTGTGTCAGTCTGTCTACACACACCTGCACATGAAGCTGTCAATACCGCCATCACTTCCTGGTTGGGCTCCGATTTGCATATCGTCTGGCTCCTGTGTGTGAGATAAAGAGTTGAATAATCAGCCCGCCAGATATCGATACAGTTGAACTTTTCTTCCTCCACGAACAGAAATAAGATAGATCAGCGATTACACAAAAAAAGATATGAAGAGAGAAAAAAAAAAAAAGTGTTTTAGTGGTTGATTATTTCATCAAAAGGCACAAAAACTACAAACGTTACAAGTTAGACTTTCAGAATAAAAGCTTTTGTTGTTTGTATGTTTCCTTGTATGAAAGAATCAGACATGTGTGTCCACTAAACTGTGTGTGCATGACTATAGCGAACACACACACACACACACACACACACACACACACACACAGGTCTAATGAAGACGGATGAGACAGCACACACACTTCTCTTCGCCTCCTGGTTATTGATGAGCCCGAGGGGTCAAAGGTTACAGAAACACCAACTGCATGTGTAACTTTCACTTTCTCCCTTTCATCATTACCGTTTTTTTTAAAGATATGACCTGTATTTTTTTCCTGGCCATGCTAATGTGTGCAGGAGAAAAACTCTGATGAATTCATTCCTTACACTTTTACTCTTGTTTTGTAAAGGCTAAAATAAACACAACACGCTCCAGTTTCTTTAGCTGCTGAGTATTGCTGAGGAGTTTCACCAAATCCAAAGCTTGACTGGGCACTTGCTGTTTGGGGCACGGTTTTGTGAAAGCAAATAATAGCATTTTAATTCAGGTCTTAACAGAATTATCCAACACGAGTATTAACTTGGCTTCTTGTGTTCTTTTGTTAAGTTATCAGAATTAGCCTGGAGTATCTCATTTCTCCAAGTTGGATGGATGACTCAAATGTTGGACTGTGTTTTTTTTGGTTCGTTTTATGTTTATCGTTTTTTTTTCAGCACAACGCACGAGAAAATGCTTGTTATTCACCAAAAATAGCTGCAGCCCAACCACCAGCCCAACTCTTCCTTACTAAAGAGTCCTACTGTGTGTGTGTGTGTGTGTAAGTGAGTGTGTGTTTATTTGTGTGTGAAGCCCTGCCAGCTTTTCTTTCCTTTTTTGTTCCTGACCACATAAGAAAGTTGAATTATAATGGAACCAATTATTAAGGCTTAACAGAGACCTGATAGCTCTGTGCTTGGGAGATTGTTATGACATATAAGTGAGTGTGTGTGTGTGTGTGTGTTTGCTAGATTTTCCCCCCGGTATTCACAGCGAATACAAAAACATTTAAGTGTCGGGCGGCATTACTGTAATTGCCGTTTTAGATCTGATTCGATACAGACCTCTCTGGGGAAATTTTCGGAAATGTGTGCGTTTATGAGTGTGTGTGTGTGTGTGTGTGTGAACAAGAACGAGGTAAAGAGAGACACAGACAGTTCAGCTGGGAAACTGACTAACTGATTATTGTTATGATTTCTGGGAAAAGAGCAGCATTACTGAACACAGATTAACTGCTATAACGGCTTTATTGCTAATTTGTCCTTTTATATTGTTATTTTTATGTTGTGGTAATATAAGTAGGCCTATACTGTTTTATTTGTTTTTGCATCACTGGCTGTGTTTAGAGATGTATCATGTCATTGAAACATACTTACTTTGGAATTTATAGTTACTTTCCTGTAACTCTTTAACCATTTAACACAAGAGAAGTCACCTAAATATTAAACATTTTTATTATAACACCATTGCAATGAACTTGGACATTACGATTTGTGATTGTGTACTCTTCGTTGTATTATACTCAAATTATTTTTATGCCATATTATGCTGAAGATGTCTGCAAAATGTGATAATAACCAGAGGTGAAAGTTTCTAAAAGTTATACATCAGTGCTTGGTAAACTAGTTCTTCTTTTAAAACCAGTTGTATATTTTTGTTTAACCTTTGGCAGTTTTGGCTGCAGTTTTTCCTTCCTCAGAAGTCTCAGGTGATGTAGAAATATCTGCTAACTGTTGATTTCACTCACTGGGATCATGACTGGCTTCAGCCAAGCAGAAGTTTATGTCCATGTTTGTATCCACACTCAAAAACACCACACCTATAGTGGCTTGTTAAGAAACATTTTAAAATAGATTACAGAATGTAACAAAAACATGGAAATAAAAAAGGATTTTCTGTTGCCTGTCGCTCAAAGATATAGAAACAATGATCGTCTGCATATAGGAGTATCTAGAAGTGTCTCTTCCCTGAACCTGCTGCCTCCTTGCCCCATAAACTTTATAATCATATAGCGTCATGCACTTTTCAAGGCTCTGGGGAAGTTTAATGAGCATTCACTGCTAATTCAAAGGGAAATAATTAACCTTACATAACTGCAGTTTGAGGTATCCAGTTATAAGGAATTCTTTTTTGAAAACTGGAGATTCTTCGCTGTGGTTGCAGTATCATATATCCACCATATCTCTTAATACAGCCATGGGAACAGCTCTGACAGTTATAAAAACTTTTATATTATCTGATATTAGTACCATCTGCACCACACGTTTGTGTCTTTATCACTTTGTCAGTGTCAGTGATGTGATTTCCTGTCTTCTTATTTTTCCGCTGCTCGCTTCTCCTGTTTGAAAATTCTTTTTTTGTACATAAGGCTACAGCTTGGCCGAAGATATTATAAGAATGACAATAATAAAACAATTATCTCCCATTAGTCTAAATACTTCAATACTTTATTGACTTTTAATGACTACATTTTTTGTTGTTTCACTGTGAGCGAAGTTTAGAAAAAAAACAAACTGTGTTCCATCTTACCCTCTTCCCTCCTCTTAATGAGAATGGTTTCCTGTTTGTGTCATTACAGTGATGGTAACTCTGTACTTTTCAAACTGATAATAAAAATAATAACTAATGACTTTGAACTTTTCCCACCACTGATGACGAAACACAGCAAGAGTTCGAGACATAAACATTAAAAGTTAAATGAAGGAGAAACAGCAGCATGCAGGAAAACACACACACACACACACACACACACACATCTGAGTCATTGTACCCAGATGTCTTTATTTGCATCCTCATCTACACACAACACAATGACTGTTAGATACAAACACTAAAACGAGATTTAACACAAACACACACGCATACCAGACATCAATTAACCACTGAACACACTCATACACACAAACACACACGCATGCTTTGGATTATCATGAGCACACTCGACAGTGGACACACTCTCAGACACACACATCATGTTGACCTGATGAACTGTGTTTTCTAGCTGACGGCGGTGTGTCATCATGGGAAACTGATGCTACATATGTTACCTATAAACCTCTGATTAACAACAGTGTGTGTGCTATGAGCAAAAGAGGGAGTGCAACGTATGTGTGGGTCCCGTGTTGTTTGTGGGAAATAGGTTGTTTGACAAGCACACACACACACACACACACACACTCTGCCCCTTGTGCAGTGCAGACTAATGGTTTTGGGATGTGTGAATCGCCTTGTTGGCACCGAACAGTGTGACTGTCAGCAGGAGATCTGACACCCCGAGGACACGCAGACGCTTCACAGACGTGTCAGTGTGGAGCAGCGGGGTTACGAGCTGTTGGGTGCTGCCCAGTAAAACGCAAGTCTGCGGTCAGACGCTCTGTCAGATGTAATCCACACGATCCATTACAGGAAGTAAGACGCAGGGATGCAGAGAGTGAGAGGCAGAAAACTACTTTTATGGCAAATTCATACTGTTGTGTTGTACTGTAAATGTTGGTTATTTGCATGATGTGGTAACGCTGGCTGTTTTTTGACATTTATGAATGCAAAACTATGACTAAAACTTTCCACTGATTTTAACCAAAATAATAAAATGTCTGAGGCTGAATGAACCCTGGATGAAGGTGTGTTGGTGTAGAATTTACCCTCCCCCCCCCCCAAAAAAAAAAAAATGTATATATGGAGCCATAATGACATTAATGCAGATCTGAGCCATGAACACCCTGACCCGACAGATGTGATGGCGGTTTTGTAGTTGTTGTACAAACCGCCAACAGTTGTGAGAAAAATAGAAAGCCGAACAAATGAACAAATTAAGCTTTACTGTGTGCAGCTATGGCAGCAGCTCTGTGAGGCTGTAAACAGACGTGGTGCTAACACAACGTTAACAGGCTCACAGTGACAATAATAATATGCTGATGCTTAGATTTAGCGTGTTAGCATGCTAACATTTCTTTACAATTTGCAGGTATTTGGTCATAAACTAAAGTATTTTATAAAAATATTTTTGACCTTGTGATTTCAATCAAAGCAGTACAGTAGTTTTTTTTTAGTTTATTTTGAAGGGACAGTGCACAACTTCTTAAGTGTTGGCTATGTTCTTAATAGTTAGCTATAAGCTAATTCACATTTGCAACCCCAGGACATGAAGAATAACACATATGTTAGGAAAATCACCACTGAAGTATAAAATCACAATTATGAGACGGCACATTGTAGACTGACTGACTGACTGACTGACTGATTGGAATTGCCACTGCTAGATTATACAAATTGCCGTGCTGTTAGCTTGGCTAATGGAAGGGAGAAAGAAAGAAAGAAAGAAAGAAAGACCACATGAGAGGTGAGAGGAACGAAATGAAAAACAAGAGACACAAACCAGAGCTAATTCAAGGGGAAAACATCGGGATCATCTGTCTCTGTCATCTCTTTTCTGTCTTTCTCATCCACTGTCGCTTGTCTGGTCTCTACAGTACACGTTCACTTTTGAATCCTCTCTCTCATGTCGTCAAATTTTCCTCTGCACGCCTCATTTCTTCTTGTCATTTATCACATCATTTTGTTATTAAAACACGCAGACGCTCCCTCTCTGTCCTCCCAGCATCACTCTTCGCCCGGCTTCTTCATCAGAGCGTTTTTTTTCTCGTCACATCAAAGGATCTACTTTCATCCCTCAGCTTCGCTGCGTCATCGTATGTCTCCGCAACAGCTGACGAGGGTGGATTGAGGTCCGTCTGTCTCTCTCTCACACTTGAACTCAAAGAAATATTTTCTTAATTTAAAACATTCTCCGTCCCCACCAATAGTGTAATGGTTCCCTGTGGAGCTTTCGACAGCCAAAGATTCAAAGAGTTTTCAGGAAGAAGGAACAAAATTTTGGTTAAATGACTCAGAAATCACAACAAATGGAGCCAGTGGCTCCTCATAAATAAGGATTTCTTCATTTAATGTGTCTCATTTGTACAAGAGTTCTCGTAATTAAATATATTGTTAAAACACCCCGGTCTCAAGATCTTAAATCATAAAGTGGCTCAACGAAAGATTCCCACAGGCCGAGACACTTCCAGCTAAATTAAATTCAGGTGTCGGGTCAAGACTCTGCTCAGCAAACGAAGACTCATCTGGGAAAAAATAAATTCATCAAGGCAGGGTTTGATCCCACAACCTCTCAGCTATCAAACCTGCTAAATTTTCAAAATGCATCTGCATTCAAATGCAGATATCTGTCTCTAAAGATTAGACAAAATGTCTCGGCCAGGACATCCACTAATCACTCAAACTTCGACCCTTGCTCCCAGAGGCTAAGTCGTCATCAAACAAGCTGATGGGTTCCAAGATTGATGCGTTGCCTACAGTACACTAGTAGGCCCTAGTTTGGAGGAGCAGGTGGGAATCTGAGCATAGATGCTGAGCAGTGTACTGTTGGGGAAGCAGAAAAACTAATTCAGCCACCTAAAAAATCAGTACGAGTTCAAGTGCACACAATTTTAGAACCTTTTCACCAGTTCACTTTGCTGAAGGAGGACTGAAGCCCCTCTCTCTTTCTCTTCACTCTCTTCAAAGCCAACAAACTCCATTTACAAAACCAGGCTGATTAGTTCTGATCCAAATGAACCCTTTAAAACACCAAAGTCACACAATATCAGAAACTGATTGAGACAGAGTCTGACTCCCTGTTTTCTACTGACAGTTAACGTTGGGTTGCTTTAACCGTGACCACGGATGTTCTGTAACATTTACCACAAGGTTTTTATTTTAACCATGAGTGAAAGTTACCTAACCTTACCAAGGTACTTTTTTTTTAACCCAAACCATGATCTTTGCATATTGCTAAGCAAGTGGTTTTTCCGCCAAACCTTAACCAAAACAGTGTAAGATCAGATTTTCTGAAATGGAGTCGTTCTGGAGGACTTGGACCAATGACATTTGGAGGACTTGTTGGCTAAAAGAGCAGCTAAAGATGCTGGGCTGGAAAGACAAAAAAAACAAAATCAAACAAGACAAAACAAGAAGATAATGTAAAAAACGAGTACCAGAGCTCTGCTCAATGGCTCGTTAACGGTGATGTTTGAGGGAAGGGACATTATCCACTCACTTGCCTCAGGCAGCACTGAGGGTTTAAAACCCACAACCTCATGGTCCACAACAGCAGTTTTTTGTAAAAAAGAATTTAAAAAAACTGAGCTGGCCGTCTTCTCTCTCAGCCACGTCTGGAAACTCACAGTTCTGATCAAATGAAGGCCAAATTAAGTTGTTGCACACCAACCAGCATAGCAGCAGCAGAAAAAAAACCCACATCCTAGTTTTACTCAGAAGTCTTCCCACATGCCCCGATCCAGAAAATTTGGCGAGGAGGGGGAACGGACACTTTGTACTTAATTAGTTCAAGGAATCTGCATGTACTGTTTAACCACACTTAGTCACTGACCCTGTATCCTGTGGGCATCAAACCGAGCACAGACGGTTCTCTTCTCCCAGCTAAATTTATCACCAAAATGTGTCTTCTGTTCAGTTCTGGTTCTTGTTTTTTAAAGGCACCGGCCTTTATTCTACCTATATTCTATCTATATTATTGTTTTGTAGACCCCTCATCGACCCCGAGGCCCCTGAGGATTGTAGTTCATTAGCAGCTGAGTTTATGCATTCGAATCTGCGCTCACATCCAAAACAAAGCACCATATGTTAAACCTCCGTCTCCCAATTTAAACAAACCATTAACCACATCTTTAACTTCTGAGTGACTAAAATGTTTCTGTTCATTTTTATATTGTTTATTCATTGCCGTGGGTCTGCAGCTGCCCAGCTGTTCCCCACACAGCTTTTATTTGGTTAATAGACGTTACCTAAGAGCACAAATGGTGATCAAATGTGCAAAGCTAATTGGCGCCGCCTGTGATTACATAGCAGAAGGTTTCAAACGAATATAATAAAAGCCTTTCAGATGATCATCTTTTTCCACAAAACTTCAAGTTCAAACTGATGTTTACTCCAATTCAGTTATTATTTATCTGCCTATTTAACCTCGTAAAACCTGATGTTGCCCTCAAACTCCCCAGTTTTAGCTAAAAACATCCACAGAGTAAGAAAATATTGAATGAAAAATGTATCAGTGCCCGGCAAAAGACAGAAATAAATCAAATATTCTTTTGCAATTCAAGAATAAAGTCAAAATGTCTTGGAAGAATAAACTTGACATTTCAAGAACCAAGTCAAACATTTGAGAGCACTGTTAAATAGTTCAGTTTGCTCATAAGACACATTAACTTTTAGTAACTTCTCAGTGCAGAGCTTTTAATTGTAAGACTGCATTTAGATTTCTTCTATTTCTTCAGTAAAGGATCTGAATCCTGCCTCCATCCTTCATCTGCCTAAATTTGTCCTAATTTGTAAATCGCTTGTGCTTCATCAACAGATAATAGCCGCCCTCCGGCGCTGACCCCGCGACTTCCCATAATATGCCTTTCCCCTGTTTTTGCTTTGGAACACCCACAAATCCCAAAACAGCAGCAAACAACAGACTGAAGATGCAAACGGAAGAATTAGTGTTTGGCTGTTACTGGACTTGTCGCTGCCTGTAAGCCAGTGTGTTACTGTAAGTGTGTGATTCGTGTGATGCCGTCATGTCATGTTGTCTGATGTAACCCAGGCTGTGGGGTCACCAGGGTGCCACCAACGAGTGTGTGCACGTCTGCGTGTGCTAATGAGATCATTACTGACTTTAAAACTTCCGTCTTGTTTTTGACTCTCTCATCAGTCTCTGTTCTTCGCCCTCTCTTCCTCTCTTCCTCTCTCAGTGTTGTCATATTGAGTCACATTTCGGTTTTATCAGTCACATCTTGACTGTATTTCATGCTATTTATTGGTTTTATTCTTTTATTGGTTTTTGAATTTTGCCTTTTACATGAAAACTGTGTTTTACCTTCCAAAAACTTTGAAATGAAGACTAAACAAATCCACCGGGCAAATTTCTTGGATGGTTCATTGATGTGCTATTGGATGAGAGTCTCTATCAATCCTGCATCTATAAATAAATTGAAAGATTTTCTTCAGGATCTTCTAAGACAGATCAGATATTTTCTTATTTGATGATGATTGATGGAGACCCCAAAGGCCCAAACAACTTTTTCTTGGCACCTCCTAGTAAACTATTCTTCAGTTGTTTCGCAGAAGTTTCTTTTTACAGATTTTGTGTATATTCAAGTTATTACTTCTCTACTTTGTACTTTTAATGATATCTGTTCTCTAGATATTTCACACTACTCAGCTGCACCTGTCAAACGATTCAACTGTGTGTGCGTTTTCTTTTTCAGGAGATTTTCCAATAAATACTCAGTGAAAATACGGAGATATTAATACTCTGTTGGCAAAACACATAAAATAAGAAAAAAAGATTGAACACAATCATTGAACTCTTCATACAACTAAAAGGGAAACTTCTGCACTCTGCAGTTACTCAGGGTCAACTCGATCAAGGTTTGATATCAGTTTGACGTCTGCATTTGGCTTTTCTAAATGTTCAGACAGAAAAATCAGGGACTTGTTAGCTTGGCGGAGGGAGTGAAGGTGTCAGGAGGTGGTTAGCCTCTGCCACAGAAGAAATTTGAATACATTGTGGTGTGTTAATATACCTATACTTACCCATACAATTCACTGATTTGACCTTAAATGTTGATTTTTGCAGCATTTCCTCACCACTTGTTCTCTTATGCTCCTCTCTGTAACCTCTCTTGTTTCCCTTTTCCTTCTTGCCTCCATCACCCCTGTCGTGTGTGTGTGTGTGTGTGTGTGTGTGTGTACGCCCTTGTTCACTTCCTGTGTCCCACTAAGCCCCCTAAAGCCTAAGCTAAACACCTCAGCAGTGAAAGGTCGTTCCAGGGTTAGAGGAAATTGAATATTCGTTCGCTAGCAAAACTCACACGCATCATCATACACGCGTTCTCTCTCTCTCACACACACTGACACAGTTTTTTTTGGGTTTTTTTTTTCCCTTTCGCCGACGGTCACACACCCATGCTGTCTCCACTCGGGCTAACTGAGGTAAGAGAGCGTGTGTGTGTTTAGGTAAAGTGTTAAAAGCTTAAACAGACATAGCTGTGGAATGTAAAGATAAGGCGTCTTTGCTTATACAAAGAAACACACACACTCACACGAAAGTGGTAATTATCGAACTTACACACATAACGGCGTTAATGGGCTAAGCACCATCAAATCTTCCCGTCCCTGACCTGAAATGGAAACACTGGAAGTCTGACACATTATACAAGAGGTCGTGACCTTGTAATGGAATGGATGAGGTAACCCAAAGCTGCAGTGCAGGATTTCAGGATGGCAACGGCGTGGTTGTTGTTTATGAACGCACAGGAGCTACTTGAATCAGAGCTGCTTTGAACCTCTGCTGAACTCTCAGCCACAATCTGTTCAATCAGAGCTACCCGAGAAATTTGTGAATCAGCTTTGAGTCACAGCTTCATTCATCCACATCATCAACTCTCCTACTTTTGTATTTTTCCTCTACAAATTCACTCAAGGACACATGACTCAATCAAACCAGAGCTATTAACATTTTTGAGATCAAAATTTGGTATTATTTAGTGACCAAAATACTTAAATGACCATAACATATGTGCAGCAGGTTGATGGAGATGAAACTGGCAATACTTTCCATGTCAAGATATCCAGTATGTATTGATATAAATGTACACATATGAGTATTTGCAATGCTGTGGAATACAATACATAATATATAATACAGAAAATACTAATTATTGCAGGCTAAGCAAACTAGTCCATATGTCCCTCTCACAAGGTTTTCCAGCTCCTCCTAGATGATTCCAAGGCATTCCCAAGCCAGATGAGATATATAGTCCCTACAGCGTGTTCTGGGTCTCCTACCAGTTGGACATGCCCAGAAAACCTTCAAAGGACAGCGCTGAGGAAGTATCCTGATCAGATGCCTCAACCATCTCGAACAGCTTTAGGAAACTCATTCTGGCCATGTGTATCTGTAGTCTCGTTCTTTTGGTTCACCACCCAAAGGTCGTGACCATGGATGAATGTAGATTGTTTGGTAAACCAAAAGCTTTGCCTTTCAGCTCAGCTCCCTCTTCACCATAATGCTGCGGTACAACACCAGCATTACAGCTCATACTGTGTCAATCCACTTGGCGATCTTGATCCACTTCACACCCACTAATGAGCAAGACCCCTCGATACTTGAGCTCCTTCACTTGGAGGAGCGACTCACTCCCAACTCTGAGCAATCCACAATATTCTGCCAGAGAATTACACTCTCAGACTCAAAGGTGCTGACTCTCATTTCGATTGCTTCACATCAGACTACAAACCACCCCGGTGTGTGCTGGTGGTCACGGCCTGAAGAAGCCAACATCATCTGCAAAGAGGAGAGAAGCAATTCTGAACCAAACCTAGCAGAACCATTAACTCAGTGACTTCATGGCAACAATACGGACACAGCCCTCACTCCGGCTATATGAAGCCCCGTTCATAGCCCTGCTATGCCATAATCCAGTTTTTAAGAATTCTGCAAGTCCACAACATACATGTGGACTGTGTTGGCAAACTCCCATGACCCCTCCAGTAATCCTACAGGGGTAAAGAGCTTGTCCACTGTTCCACAACCAGTACAGAATCCGCATTGCTCCTCCTGGATCTAAGATTCGACAGCAGCGGGTCAGAGCCACCTTTCCCACACCCTTGACATAAGGTTTCAGAGGGAGGCTGAGCAGTGTGATGTCCCAATAACTGGATCACACCTTCTGGTCTCCCTTTTTAAAAATGTAGGACATACTCTCCCCGTCCTCCATGCCCATCAGTGTCCGCGGGCCTTGCCACAGAAGAGCTCCTGGCTAGTTGTTACACTTAATGCTTCCAAAAGCATCTATTTCATCGCTGCCACACCCATAATCACTTGAGTATTGAGCATTAGTGCTATAGTGCATGATCTTAATTGTAACCTGGGTGGCTGAAACAATCTTTAACTGAGACAAAGCTGCCAGATTTTCTTCTTGGAAATTGGTGAGTTCTGGTCGTGACTTCTATGTTGTGTCTCTTTCTTTAGTTGTGATAAGAAAAGGTAAAGATAGCTGGGTTCTGTCCATCTGCTGTGCTATGATGCTATCCATGGTGCTGACACTCCCATCACCTAAATCTAAAGTTCATTTTTATGAGGCTCTGAATCAGCAATTTTGGTTAAAAGCGTGATGTGAGATCAAGTTTAAGACTTTATTATAAAGCCTAACTTAAACCATTGGGGTGGTATAGATGGCCAACAACTGCAAGTGAATACATCATCTGAAATATAAATGTTGTGGTGCAGCGATGTGTCAAAAAGAAAGCAGCATAATAAACTTTATACTAACACAAAGTGAACTTTTGATCTTTATAAATACATTCATAAATGCAGAGTTTTATCATTTCAGGCTGAAAGGTTTCTATACCTTCCTTTTCAAGATTTAAGGAGCCCTTTGTGTAATCTGTTTAGAAAAACAGGCTCTTCTGCGTATAAATGAGGGGGTTTGTGGTTCAAGGGTGCTTTGCTGGAGGATTTACATACATTACATACAGTCTTTTCTTTAGTGTAATCCAACGGGCCACTTGTATGTTTAGACAGATTAAAGATGTATAGACATACATTTGCATTTTTGTTTAGTCTTTGAATTAAAACATGTTTCAGGGGAGTGAAATTTCTGCTTTTGTTTTGCTTTTGTCCACTTGTGACACGTTTACTGCTTATAAATGAGCGAATTAAATGTGTTTTTTGCTTATTTTTATTTTAGCATTTGAGTCGTTGCCGCTTTTTCAGGCTACTTGTTATAAATGTACAAGAACAACACATACAGCTTATTATTAACTAGAGCTGGAACATCACCATGGTAAATGAAAGGGGCTGAAAAGTCAGAAGAAACACTACTAATAGTTTACTATACTCTCACACATTGATTCATATACTGAAAACCTGTTTCCAGTATGAAAAATACGCAAATTTGTCACATAAGAATAACTTCAATTTTAAACTATGTGCAAAAGTTTTTCTTACATTATTAGATTCAAGAATCAAATTTTCCTTAAAGTGTTCATTGAAATGGAAATTTGAATATCTACAACACACAACTGGGCAGCAAGATCTTCCGAGGAAGATCATGTGATGCAATCAAAAGGTCCAGAACAGCGTTCAGATGAATCTGTGGTACGACCTTTAGTTTTTCTTCTATTCCACACAGTCTCAGAATCACATAACTGTTTTTAACTAACATTGGAACTCAGAATGCAGCAGTGAGGACGTATTCACCGATCACAATAAAAGAGGTGAGAACTGGTGCTGTTTTTAGCCCTTTAATCCCCTAAATGTGTGCAGTTATCTACTCACAACTCAATGTTCCTAAAAATTAGGTCAAGAACCTCATTAAAGCACATGTAGCCTTCAAAAGTTAGGCCTTTGAACGTCAAAAAATAAGCCAGACTTTAAAGAGCTGATTGGCTCATCTCCTCCTCTCAGACATGCCTGACCTTTCTCTCATGTCTGCAGATCATTTATGAGTGAGTGTGTGACCTTCTGTCTCGGTTTTTATCATTCTCCCTCCCTCCTTTCTTTCTGCCGGGCCCCCTGCCATGTGTTTCACCTCCGCTAGGCGGCAGCATTGAGCTGCTGTCAGAGAACGAGAGTGAGGCGCTGAGAAGGAGAGAAGGAAAGAGAGAAAGAGAGAAAGACCTGAAGCACTTCAGTGCATTAAAGGGTGAGAGGTCCCTCTGAGACCTCTTCCTCATTCTGTGCTGAGCAAGGGAATAAAGGAAGGAACGACAGACAGAAAGGAGGACAGGGGTGAAGAGGGGAAGCGACAGAAAAGCTGCTGTACACCTGAAAAAAGGGCCCAAAAGTGAAGACTAAAACCAAAAAGAGGTGGGAGACAACATGAGTGGAGAGTAAGTAATGGGAGAAAGAGAGACAGAAACAAAAAAAAGAAGAGTAGAAGAGGTTAAAGATGAGTTGAAGGATGAATAAAAGGAGGAGACGTTGACAATCATGAAGGAAACTGAAGAAACTCAAAGTTGTGACTGTCTGAATGACCTTTGGCGGGCGTGTGCTGCAGCTGGGGTCAGGGTCTCCACTCTGCCTCTGTGTTATATAACAGCCGGTAATATTCACAGTCAGAGGACCTAATTGAAGCCAGTCATTTTCTTTGGAATGGATGTGGTGCACCAGCGTGCCGAGAACAGCCCCGACTTCCCCCAGCGCCTGCGTCTGATTGATCTGATTGTTTTCTGAGGACTTAGGAGGGAGAAGCCGAGGGGAGGACAGGGACACGTGGCCGGCGACGGGAGCTGGAGTCGAACCTCTGACCTCCTGGTTGAATGGACACTTCGCCTCAGCTCACAGGTCATCAGAGTTTAAGACTTTTTCAACTCAGGGGAGAGCAGACAGAGGGGAGTGATGGGAAATGGAGGCGAGAGGTGAATGATAAGGGGACGTCAACAGGTAATTTATGCTTCTGAAGACCTGAAGCTGTAATAGAGCGGAGAATGGGGAGGAAAGAGAGCAGAACTCTCCCTCACACTGCTGAAGAAGAGGGGATCAAATAATGTGAATGAAATAAGAAGACAGCCAGACAGGCAAAGACAGAATAAGAGAAAAGAAAACAAACCAAGTGGCCTTAAATAGTGAGTGAGCAATGCTCTCATCTTGGACTTCTTTCCAAGGTCAAGAACGCCGGATAATGAGATCAAAGTAATTGGAAAAAGAGTGAAAGAAAGAAAGAAAGAACAAGTGTGGACTCCCCACCGTCTCTCTGGTGAAGCTCCTGCACTGGAAAGTCAAAGGTGAAGAGAACGAGGTGACAATCTGTTCATCAAATGACCGATGAAGAGTTGTGGATCAGTGAGGGTGCCATCATGTGCCATTTGGCTCAAAATCATTTTGGAACCAAATGATGGCAGTTTCACGGTTCGTGTCCCATGATGCACCGGGAACATGGACGGAGCTGAAGTGGAGAAGCAGAATACAGACTAGAAATACACACTGAGCTTCGTGCGTAAAGGCGCATCTCAGATTCTCGGTGTGATTTTGGATCATTTTACATCAGTAATTTACTTTTTTCTTTCTTACTAACGAACAATTTGTTATTGATTTGAAGTCTAAAGTCTGTATTAGCGGTTATAAGTGATGTTACATCGGTCCTGATGTGTGCGCAGCGCTGTTTCGGTCTGCAGGTGATTAGTTCAAGAGTGCGCACGTCCTGCACGGAGACAGAAGTCATAAAAGTAACTGCGAGCCCTGCTTCTCTCTCTCTCCGTCTCTTTCTCTCCCACTGGCGCTCTGCCAGCTCCAGCACGCTCCAAGCCTCCTCTCCTCTTGCGCCGCTTGCCGCTCACTTTACACCACCCCTCCTTCTGAGAGGAGAGAGGAGGAGGAGGAGGAAGAGGAGGGAAAGGGGGTGTGGGGAGGTGGTGGAGGAGGAGGAGGAGGAGGAGGAGGAGGGAGGGGGGTCCACCAGGAGCTGAAAGAGGTGGAGCAGAGGGGAGGGATGGAGGGAGGACGGGGAGAGGGGGAGGGAAGGGGAGGGGAGTCTCTCTCCCTCTCTAGCCGACGCTGGAGTGAGGTGGGGTGGGGTTGGAGGGGGGCGACGGGAGCCCTTGGCCGCCTATTCGCCTTCCAGTTGCCTCCGCACTATATAAACACTCATTGGTGCCTCTGACTTGACGCACACACATACTCTTTACGCACGCATCCACACACGTACACACACACACACACACACACACACTGAGGGTGACTTGTATACGCAGCCAGGAGAGAGAGAGGGAGAGAGAGAGAGGGAGAGAGAGAGAGAGAGGAGCGCTCTCACTAACAGAAAGGTACACAGAGAAGAGAGTGGACGACAGAAAGTAAGAGAAGGAGAAGGAGGACGGTGGCTCCTGAGCATCTCCTGCGCACCTTTTCATTCCTGCACGTTCACGGATCTTAAACGTCTTCACTTTACTTCATCCTCCTCGTGTTTGCTCCAGAGAGAGATTAAAATTTTTGCATAGAAGTTTTGTTTTTTTGTTTTTGTTTTTTAAAGAAAGAAAAAAAAGAATTTTTGGAGTTTGAGAGAGACGCGATTCCTGGAAGAGTTTTCGTTCATTTTTTCCCCCCAAACCAAGTCTTTCCATCTCTCGAGAAGTTTTAAAAAGTAAAGCCCTTGTTAGTTCCAAGGCTCGGCTTCACTTTTTCCACGTGTCCCACGGTGTCCCTGCTTTTGACATAAACGTGTCACCTTGAGATTTTTTTGCTTGGCTCCAAATTTCTGACTTTAAAACAAAAACTTCATTTTAAGTCACTGATCCACAAACGAAACCAAAAATGAGATTTCAAACACCAGGACAGTCCCCAGTCTTGAGTGATTGTTGTCCCAGATGCTTAAATCATTAAAACAAAGTGAGTTTTAATGGTTTTATTTTTTCACTTTACAAGCTGAGGTGTGATACTGAAGATCCGGGGAGCGCGTGGCAGCACAGCTCACCTGTAGCATCTCCTTCGTTCAGCCGACACTTTGATTTGCACTTTTTACGCACAGAAACGCCACTTTGTGACTATTTTAAGATAGAGACTCAATCTATCTGACTGAAAGAACCGCACTCCACACAGTTCATTCATTCTGAAAACACAACCGCCTCTTGTCAGTTCCAGTGGGCTTTGGAGTGCGTAAAGGAGCGCTGCGCTTTTACGCAAAAAAAAAAAACTTTTAAAACATCCCGGGATCCAGATTTGGCGATTTTTTGTCACGAATACATCGTGCAAAGAGACTTTCACCAGCTTTTTAAAAGTCGCCCAGAGCTCCAGAGAGACCGCCGGGCTCTCCATCACCATGCTGTTCGACAGTTTCGACCTCGTCTCGGCTCTGGCCACTCTGGCCGCCTGCCTGGTGTCCATGGCCCTGCTCCTCGCCGTGTCCCAGCAGCTGTGGCAGCTCAGATGGACGGCAACGCGAGATAAAAACTGCAAGCTTCCCATGCCCAAAGGATCCATGGGCTTCCCCTTCATCGGCGAGACCTGCCACTGGCTCCTGCAGGTAAGCGCGCACTCACGGCGGGGAGGGGGGTTTGGTGGAGCGGGACACGGTGTCTGCGCGGGGACAGTGGGACTTTATCCGTCTGTGATGATACCTTATCTTCCTCTGTATTCACTGCTTGAAGACTTTCCAACAATTCTCTATTGCATTTTATGATCTGACTTCATTCTTTTTTCTTTTAAAAACATTTTTCCACGGGTGTTACTGTGTGCGCTCATTTAACGGACCTCTGACTGCAAGATCAACTTATTGATGAGCTGTTCTGCAGAGGGACGGAGCGATAATGTTTGATACCCACTTTTCTCACATGTGCGTTTCTTGCGCTGCAGCTGGTGATTCTCACAAAGTAAAAATCCACCAGTAGCAGCGACGAGATAAATGCCAATTAGTGCCTTTTCCACATCAATTTGGCTCAATATCCCATGATGCCTAGTGTTAGAGTTACTCGCAAAGTCTCCCCTCAGACCGGGTGATCTCCGTTTTCTTGTAAAATATGTGTTTAGTTGAACCTGGCTCATCCTCATCCTGCGCGCCTGTGATGCACCCACAGCGTCTCCAGTCCGCGCAGCCGCCGGCAGCCACACACGCACGACTTTCACTTCACTTTTGATTAGTTTATAGACCCGCAATCTCTCTCCCACTCTGCTTTGGCTCCGTAAGGCGATCAGATCAGTGATTTTTATTATCTCAGACGGGACCTCGTCGGGTCAGCCAGCCGCCGCCGCCGCGCTACTTTCCCTGCGCGGATGGGTCGAAGCTGACGGGACAGGCTGATAGGATATCGGTCATATCTGATATGGTGGCAATTAATGACGGCTGGTATCTCTGTGACTCCAGTGGAGAGTAGAACACAGAGTCTCGTGTATGTAAGAAGACAGGGTGAGGAAGGGGAGAGAGAGAAGTGAAGGGTGAAGGGTTGAGGTGAGGGTAAAGTGCACACCTCGGACTCCCTCTCTCCACTTTCTCCTCCTTAACCTTATCCTCTCTCTCTCTCTCTCTCTCTCTCTCTCTCTCTGTCTCTCTCTCTGCCCTCCTCGCTGGGGAATCCAGACGCGGCAGCTTGACTGCATCCAAAAAAAAAAAAAGTTCCCAGCATGCTGCATGATTCAGAAATCACTGCACGTTGATTGACAGACGGTGTAAAGCTGAAAAAAAGGAGAATCCTTTAACATGCACATGCTGGTTTAGAGGAACTTGGTGTGGGATATCACTCCCCAACCTGTTTGCTTTAAAACTTGAGGAACTGATCCTCTCATTGGCATATTTGCTCCTGATCAATCAGGAAATATCCCACAATCCTTTGTATTAACAAACAAGCATGCATGTGTCTGAGTATGTGTTTAATCTCTATGTTTAGATGGAAAGACCAAAGAGGGCAGAAGGGATTTTTATCAGCTGAGAGAAGCTCATGATTGTAGTTTGACCCCACGGAGCTGCACGCGTTGTCAGCGCGAACTGATGGCTCCCAGGAGCACAGGATAGAAAGGGTCAGGGGGGTGGAGGAGAACAAATAAAAAGAGAGAGAGGGAGAGAGAGCAGGGGGCAAGAAAGAGAAAAACCTCAACAAGAAAAGCAAATGGGGGGAAAAAAAAAAGAAGCAAAGCTGAGGCTCGACGAGCGGAGGCACGTTGGCCGTGTGCGGGGCTTGAACTCGTGGTGCTCCTCTCCGTTACATCTGACACCGAGCGAGACGCGTTCCCGGAATGCAACCGGGGACCAGGGCCAAGTTTATGGTGGGGGGTGGGATGTGGTGGGGTGGAGGGGCATGTCAGTCAGATAGAGGAATAAAGGCTGAGTGTGCCTATACTTATGAGGACCAAATGTCCCCACAGGCGCACACTGTGGGTCTCGGCCGGTCTTTCGCTTCCTTCGGTGGCTCGATTGGGATAAAGTCTCAACCTTATCTTAAAGTTAAGGCCAATGAAGTCAATGAAATGCCTCATAAATTTTGCCAAACTGTGTGCATGGGAGCGAAAGAGCGAGGCAGATATGTTGGGCTGCTGCCTAATCATCATCTGCGCTGTGGGAATGTGAGACGGATGGAGATGGAGATCTGATGGGACACTCTTGCCCAGATGCTGTTTTATGTCTCAGCTACTAGTCTTTTGCTTGATTGTTCCCGGAGGCGACATGTCAGACGTGCGCAGAGACCCGTCGTCTTTGCAAAAGTTGGCAAGAACGACCTCTGAATGTCTGAAGCACGCACTGCATTTGATTAAGTTTAAGGAATCAAGAAATTGTGGTATATTTTGGGTTTTTTGCGCCAAAATGGTCGTGATTACGAGTGTCAGAGCAAACGAGCATGGCCGCATTCCTGATGCACATCACAGTGAAGCGTTCCCAAAGTGTGAGTTCGCTTTGTGAAAGCAAAACGGTTGAAACTTGTTTCACCGAATAAAATGTCATCATTGGCTGCAACAACAAATCCCACAGTGACCTTTTTCGGTCAAGTGATTGATCATTGGTCATTAGTTCAAAACACTTATATTAACTTTCAGTTGTAAAGGCTAGCGCAAAAAATGTTGGAAAGTATCTGATTTGAGTTTCTGTAACAGTAAAACTGAATTTCTCTAAATATTCTTTGTTGTCTAAACTTAAAAAACGTAAAAATCAAGGACTTTTGTTGAACCTTAGTTTCACCAGATCAGCGACGCTTACATGAGTGGTTCTGGAAACATCATGACCTATTTTGCCTTTTAGGTTTGCAGACTTATTTATGGAGACGAATGGTTCAGGTTAATAGTATGAATCAATATCAAGTATCCGCTTCATTTGGTCACGTAGTTAATACTTTGGCCACTTGTGAACTTAACACTCACACTTATACACTGATATGGCGATCTTGGTAGCCAATGGTTGCTTATTTACATTGAGCAACATTAGCGTTCATTTGGAGCTCTGTTTTTGCTCCGTTTTTGGTCTCCACCAACTCCTGAGGGAAATATCTGGCTTTTCAGCTGCAAAATGCTCCAAAAAATGTTCAGCAGCTAGTCTCTGATTCTGTTCGTCTGCCGATCGGCGCTGAGCAGGTGATGTGCAGTGAAACGACACTGTGAAAGTGACGAGAGCGAACCAAAAACTACTTGACTACTAAAAATATAAAGGGTATTGATCTTTGTTGGACCTGTAAAATTAATCTGAGCACACAGATGACTCATGGGATGCAGACTGTGTGTTTCCACGTGTGAGCAAGAGGCAGTTCTGTGGAAATAAGTCGTATGTCGCATGTATATAAGTTCATCTAAGACAAATACTCATTCTTGCATCTTGAATATGTTCAAATTTCATTTTCTCTGTCCACCTTCTCTTTTGTTCGTTTACTGCCTCTCCTCTTTTCCCCTGAAGGTCTCTTTCAGATCTCCAA
This sequence comes from Pempheris klunzingeri, assembly GCF_042242105.1. Taxonomy (NCBI): domain Eukaryota; kingdom Metazoa; phylum Chordata; class Actinopteri; order Acropomatiformes; family Pempheridae; genus Pempheris; species Pempheris klunzingeri. The sequence goes on along the minus strand of NC_092034.1, from coordinate 2,982,256 downwards.
CATAAACACTCTGCCTGCCGAAGTGTGTGAGTATGTATACGTTCGGTGTATTTTTAACTCGACACGCGCAGCAGCAGAAGCACATTTTTGTGACGGATCCATTTTAAAGCGATGTGCAGTTAGGAATAGTTTTGCGCTCGCTCTGCCAAAGACCTGTCTGCTCTCATTAGGAGCCGGGGCTTTCTGAAGGGACGGTGCCAAGCAGGAGCGTTACTACTGAGCAGACACACACACACACACACAACCACACACACACACGCTGAAACATTACCTGTACGGTGCAGATTCGTGGATATATTCGCACAAACACACGCTGGCTTTGCATGCATATTTCATGCACTTACACACGAATACACCAATGCGTTTTCCATACAGGTGCATACTATAAATTGCTGCTTTTGACATATGACGGCAAATTAGTCATGCAAGCGTGTTAAGCTCAGTCTTTTGGGTGTTCAATCATTTTGTGTAAAGTTAAGGTAACGCATATATAAATATATATATATATATATGCACAAGTTTTGCAATTGTTCAAACACAAAGTGATAGAAAGTGGCATCATTGCATTTTATAAAATACACGCACATCGAACACGCACCAAATCTTGTTTGCCGAGACAAAACCTACAAATGTAAAGTCAGACTGAAGGGACAAAAGTGGGCTCTTAACAACGACCTGCAGTTTTTATGTCAAATACACAATCTGAAGTAACGTAACAGGATTAACACATGATGAACTCTATCAACCTTTGGGGAAAAAAAAAAAAAAATTCAAAAATCAAAGCAGTTACTCTCTGCTGCCACTTGGGGTCACCAATGTGCAAAGTTCCCAGTTGTGGTTTTGATTAATTGATGGTTTAGATGTGAAATTAAAAACAATATTTTGGATAAAGCACAGGTTACTAATATGATATTACAAGATTTGTGGGTAAAGAAACTGCTAAATAAAAATGTAGTGATCAGCCTGTGAGGGAACGCCACGACACGAGCTTCCTCGTTTGACAGAATCGACGGCATCGACGCACACACTCAGACGCCAACTGATGCTGTTTCCGATCAATGAGGGGCAACCTATCTGCTACTGTGGATGCTGCCTCTACTGGTCTGGTCTTGATACACACACACACACACACACACACACACAAATACATCGTACATACACACACAAATACACACACATGCGGTGCAGACAGGCCGACCTGAATCTGGGTCAGACCAGAGGAAATGAACACATGGCACAGAGACTCAGCCTGTGCTGTGTGTTTGTGTGTGTTGTGTGATTTAAGTTTGTGAATGAGCCTGAGCCAGAGAGCACACACACACACACACACACACACACACACACACACACACACACACACACACACACACAGCAGAAGGTGCAAGTGTTATCAGTGATTGCTTCCACCTTTCATAATTAGTGAAATCTGGCCTTCAGCAGTTTGGACAAACTTTAGCAGCAGCTCATTGCACACACACACACACACACACACACACACACACACACACACACACACACACACACACACACACAGTTATATACAGCCACTAATGCGTTGCCCTGCTGTCTGCCAGCCTGTCCTCTTGTCTCTGTCTGTGATGAAGTGTAAATGACGGTGGGCAGAGTAATAACAGTCCTGCAGACCAAACACTCTCTCATCACACACAGTGATGACAGTCCTCTCTCTCTCTCTCTCTCTCTCTCTCTCCCCCTCTCTCTTCTTCTACTTCTACACCTGTCATGCTTCTCCCGCTCAATCTTCTATCACTTTTACAAACCAACTTCCTAAATATTTAACAGGCAGTTAAAGGATGCCTTTTTTTCCCCTGTTTTACTGGGGATATGGTTAAAAACCAGTGAAATTCTGTTTAAATGAAGAAAAAACAAACTCAAACTCCAGAATCAAATCCCGATTAAACCATTTTGAATGACTGATCAAAGACGGGAGGCTTGGTGGTGAAAGATCTTGAATCCTAAAGCCGGTCGAGTCCGTTTCTCCATGACCAGACCAGACCGTGGCTCCGTGACCTTCAAAAACCACTCGCCCCGACCGACCCGTGCCGAAGACAGCCGATCACCTCTAAGCTTCTCCCCTCCGGTTTACAGCGCATGTGAGAGCTTTGGTTTTTAGGTGGATTGCGCCTTTAGCCACCTCAGACAGAGCGGGGATTGTGAGGCCTGGTGCCTTCATCTATAGTAGGTTCCATTACTGCGGTCCAGCCCGCTGTGTGCTGCATAGCTGCGGTTACACAGTCCTGGACGCACACACACACACACACACACACACACACACACACACACAGTGAATGGAAATACTATGAGTATACGGGCACTAAGTCACATAACATGCAGCAGACGCACATATAGAGTATGTAGATGTAGATGTAGCTCACAGCCAGACAAACTCTGCACACGTGCACAGAAGTGTGTGAGCGCACAAAGATCACGTTACAATACCAAATGATTTTCTTTCTTTCTTTCTTTCTCTTTCTTTCTTTCTTTCTTTCTTTCTACCAGAGTGGCAGGGAACTGGCAAGTGTGCGAGCGAGTGTGTGTTTGTTGGGTGAGAGATACATAGTTCATGGAGCGGGCACAAGGGGCAGCCCTTTATGTGTGTGTGTGGTGTAACAGTGTTAACATTCAAGGCAGGACCCTTGAACCTCCGAGGACTCTTCTTCTCACACCCCTTTAACCTTTTTTCTAAGCGTGTCTCAACCTTTGTTCGCTCTTATTTTTGCCCCATTTTTTCAATCTTTTAATATAGTTTACCGCTGAGAAAGACACCGCTGACATTTTTATGTTACTTTTATTCGAAGAACGAGGCGTTTTTATGTTTCAGCTCCGTTTTTCTCTGAAACTTTCGTTCGTCGCGTTCTGCGCTATCGTTTTATCATTTCTCGCTCTCATTCCTCTACAGCTATTTGCTATTTTCTTCTCTCGCTTTTCTCTTTCCTTTCTGAGACCTAGCGCTTTCATTTTTAAAATCTTCCACTTCGTGTCGCATCTTTTCCTTCTGCATCTTTCTGTTCACCTCCCCTCCATGTTTGTCACATTTCTGCAGCTTTATCGCAAAAAAAAAAACATCACCAGCAAAATCAAAACACAAATAATAAAAAGCAGCGCTCCCCATCTAGCTTTCATCTTTGTCCCTCTTCTTCATCTCCATCCATCCACCCCTGCTCTCCTCCTCCTCCTCCTCCTCCTCTTGTTCAGATTAGCAGGAGGTGCTGGCAGCGGTCTCCCTTGCCCCCTCTTTCACCCCGAGAACACACTGCTCCCTCCTCCTCCAACACTCTTGTCGCGGGCCGCGTATAGAGCACAGCGTTAAGCTCCCTTTTCTCAATCAGTGTGTTTGAAAGCGATCGCATTTTTTTTTTTTTTTACAAGTTATGGACTTTGATATGTGTAGAAATTCTCAAAGTGAACGATCTGTTTCTTCGTCTCCCGAGAAAAGACCTTGAGCTAGTCCATCTTGCAACACTTTACAGCTTCCCTGCACCGTTTGTGGCGTTCATCTCCGAGCGAAGAAGAAAATCTCTAAGGTGTACTCTCAGTAATCTCCCAAAACAGCTGGGCACTGTCGTTTTCAGTAAATGCTTCTCAAACACGAGTAAAACAGTGCATTTGTTGGGGACTATTTTCACCTGCGGATGAACACACATTGTGTGCTGTAGTGTTCCCAGAAGCAGGATGGTGTGTGTGGGACTGAGTCAAGATAAACTCCACTGTGTGTGTTGGAGCTCTGAGGCACAGAGGAAGAAGATGCTTCGGGCTTCGGACACACAAACAATAACTGGTTTTGGTCTTTTCACAGGATGATAGAGTATCATCAGAACTCTATATGCATTTGTTGAGTTTCACACTGTGTGTCTGGTGTGTGTGTGTGTGTGTGTGTGTGTCAGGGTATTAGCTGGGGTCCCGGGGTGAGTGCTTAGAGAGTTTTGAACAACCATAATCTCCCTTCCTATAATGTCCCCGGGTCAGGGGCCAAGCCTCTCTCTCTCTCTCTCTCTCTCTCGCTCTGCTGCTCTCTCTCTCTCCATTCTCCTTGTTTTTTGGCTGAACTATCCGAAGCCCTTTTTCGTTAATCCGTCCTTTTTGAAACGAGCACCCTTCCCACCTCTCCGCCTCCTCTGCCACGCTCTGCGCTCGCTTTCTCTCGCTCTGCTCTTGGCACTCACCTCTTTCACACTTTCCCTCTCTCGTTCCTTCCTCCCCCTCCCCCCCATTCTTTATCTCTCTCCTCCACCCCTTCTTCTCTTCCCTTTCTTCTTTCCTTTCCTTGCTATTATCCTACTTTCTTATTTCTTCTCTCTCGTCTTCCCTCTCTGTCTCTCTGATGCGGTGGCGTGACTGCAAAGGGACGGGGTTCATTGTCAAGTCGAGGACCTATCGCACATTCAGACACACAGTCACACACACACACACAGTCACACACACACACACGCACATATAAAAATTCACACACTGGTTCCTTGGTATCTCTGGCACCAGCTGAATGATTGACAGCTGAAAAGAAAGAAGGAATTCCCTCACAGCCTTTGACCTCGTTTCCTCTCTCTCGTCCTTCTGCGCTGCTGCTGCAGCTTTCTTACTTTTCATTTCTAACCTCTTTTTTTTTTTTTAGCCATAGTCCTCAAGATTTAACTCTTGGCACAATTTCTGGCGCCATATTTCTTTATGCACTGTATCCCCCCCCCCCCCCATCCCCATAAAATATCACATGTCAGTCCAGCAGTCTGGGCAAGGCTGTGAATTATCGCTTGCACTTTGAGCTCCTATGGGTGACTTGCTTGTCTTTATCGCAGTCGCTCCTGTTAACAAATCAGTTGTTCTTCCTTCATTTTTCATTTTCCTGTCACTAATGATAACATTGGACTCACCTGCTGCTTCGCGGCCGCCACACCAAGCTCACAAAGATCGACTGATTCGCGCTCTTTCGTAGCCTTTCCCTTGTTACGAGTTGCCCTTGAGCGAACCGATGGCACGTACCCTCCGGCACCTGCATAACCAGTCAGCACACCCAGTTTGATTTGTGCAGCAGCAGTTAAGTAAATATGAAGAGCAGCTGATAATAAGCTTGTAAATGCACACAGAGCTGCGGTCAAATGGGCCCACGACAGCACAAAAATTAAATACATACATTATCGAACATGCAGGCAATGCAACAGACAACTATGAATAATACGGCAGATTATTTCAACAGTTGAATTTAGAGAATTTAATTCCAAGTGGATAACACTGGCTCGCAGATAAACTCCTTAAATCCACTAAAATATCATGAAACATTGAGCTTTCATGCACAAGCGAGGAGAGTATATCCATCGTCCAATACATGACATTTATCTTTTGACCGAAGCAACCCACAATAACTAAGTAGGAACAAGATCGATGAATCCCTCAAACATTTACGTACGCAGCAACATCAAGAACATCAGCAGGAGCACGACGACACGTTCGACAACTTAAATGTCCTTCCTCTCTACTCATGCATACATTTCCAAATGCTTTCATCTTCACATCATCACCTTTCTCCGTCTCATTTCACCGTCAGACTTCGTGGCTCTCTTTTCCTTTTCCATGCAAAGACTCAGATCAAGCACGTCGCTCTTTGTTTCACACTGTGTTTGCTGTCATTCATTTTTTCTTGCTACTGTTTCTCCCTCTTTTCTAGAAGAAGCCCTCTCTGCACCCTCCCAGCCTCACCCGAACATTTCTGTTTTATAACTGCTCCAAATGTACACTTTCTCTGCCACCCCACACACACACACACACACACACACACTCTCTCGCTGTCCCCGTAACTAGCATGTGTGTGTGTGTGTGTGTGTGTGTGTGCTGGTTGAGCTGCGGCGTTGATCTGAGTAAACATAATTAGCTGTGTTTTTTTGTCTTGCCCTAATAAAAGAGTCATTTGTTGGACATTTCCACTGCGCTACAAAGAGGACATTTATAAGCCCGGGCCCAGGTTCGCCCCCAGGCCAACCCCAACAGAACAGACGGGGGTATTTTTAGCATGGCCGGCGCGCTAGTTAGCCCTGCTCGGACAGTGTGTGTGTGTGTGTGTGTGTGTGTGAGTGGTGTGTTAGAGAGAGAGAGAGAGAACAAGAGAGACAGGGAGATTTTATGAGATTTTCTGTGATCATGGTGGCGTTTGTCAGAAATTTTGAGTGTGTGTGAGTGTGTCATGAAAGGTTTTTGTGTGTGTGAGACTGTTTGGATGGCGTGTGTGGAAAATCCTCAGAGAAAACCCTCCTCTCTCCCTCCTTTATTGAGGTTCTTGTAAAATATCTGATAAATCTCTGTTAAAAAAAAAAAAAAGTATAAAAAGGACTCTGTAGAAGCTGATGGTGACAAGACCAGCCCTGTTCACACTACACACACACACACACACACACACAGTTGAAAGCACTATACTTTAGGGATACTCCCTTACTTTGTTATAAAACACTATTCCTGACCCTCCTCGGTGTGTGCATAACCTGTAACCCTGACGTAACCTGAATTTGACCTTTATTCTGACCTTAATTTAACTTTAACTCTGATCCCAAACCTTAACTTGCAGCTTCGTGCAGTATTTCATACCTAATGATGCATCGGGGGCCAGTTCGACGCAGCATCGACGTGGCGTTTTGGGCAACATCGACAGAAAGGCGTCGAAAAAAGAAAAATACAGACCGTTTTACAAAGTCAGGAGATGACGGGTTAATATTTTCGCTTGCTGGTTGCGAAGAAGAAAAGTATAAGACTGTATAAAGTTACGACAAACCAGAACGCAAAGAGTGAGAAAGTACGACGTTGGGAACAAGAGATTCTGTGGTGAAATCAGAAGCATTGTGGAGCCTCGATATCCCTCATTTAGATACAACCTGGAGTCCTCGTGGCTCCGTCTAACTTTCTATAAAAACATATTTGCAGGTGAAGGTGAACAAAAAAAGCTTAATGGAGAATATAGCTGCTGTTACTCTGCCGACAGCATTTTAATGGAGCAGGTTTGGTTTTTAAATACTTTAAAATTACTTAAGATGTCAAAACACCCAATTTGGTTAGATTGTCAATTCGAAAAGCGTGAGGTTAATATAATTAATCACTTTTAGCAAAGAAAATGTTTTAATTTTCTAACTATTCAGTCATTAACAGTCGAGGTTTTCCCTCCTAATGACGCCCGACAATTTAACCAATTAGATTAAATAGTGTTATTTGAAGATATAGTTAATTTCACTAATCTGGAGATAAAATTTTAACGTCTTCTGTTTTGTTTTTTGGACCTCTGATGTCAGCATGTTGATCGGCTGCTGCAAGAAGTTCACGAGGCATCTAATTCACAGGCATCTTTGCAGTTAATTGCAGCCGTACGAGCCAAGATGGAACAGTTTAACACCGGCTTTAGCTTTACAGTAAGTGCTGCATCGGAGTGAATTAAACCGTCTGCATTCACAAACAACAAGCACAGCATTCATGTGACGCTGCAGTTTAAGCGAGCGCGCCCCCAAACTCTATTTCTGGCCTTGTTCAAAGCTTATTCACATTTACTACTAGTAACTGCACTGTGCTGGAAAAAAAGCGAGCGGCGTACCCCTTTACATACACATGCACACATCATGTTTTGTGCCTCTGCCGCCAGCTTGTACTTCTCTTAGTTGCTAGGTAACACACCCACAAGGGAGAAAAAAAGCTTTAAAACTTTATGCCATCATTAAGAGAGACCTCTTTATGGTTTTCAGCTCACATCAGAGTTTGTTGCCTGTGACCTCGGCGGTAAAATCAGCCGTAATGTTGTGGTAGCAATTTTGGTTTCTGGGTTTTTGCGAAACTAAGCGAGTGTTTACACTGAAGGCTCCTTTGCTTCACTGAAGTTTGGAGGGAAAGTGAGTGTTCAGCCTGCGCAATCAGTGTGAAGCTGTGACGCCTGCGTCTCCGCGGCGACGTCTGTGACTTGTGTAAGTGTGTGTGCTGCGATCCCGTGTGTGGTTATGTACGTGTTCTCCTGCAATAGAAGTGTGGCGTCATTACATCACAACTTTTCCATGCTTGCCTCGCGAGTGTGTGTGTGTGTGTGTGTGTGTGCGTGTGTTTTGGCAGATTTTGGAGGGGCTGGGGGGGTGGAGAGGGGTGTACACTTCTCACCTTATACGCTAAATGTCATCCAGACCACACCCCTGGCACACACAGGGATTATTTTAGTGTAACTTTTTTGTTTTATGAATATTTTTTTTTCCATTTTCTTGTGGGGAGTAAGACAGATGAAAACCCTCAGTACTGCCAAGATGTCTGTATGTGTGTGTGTGTGTGTGTACAAAGAAAATAGAGGGGAAATTGAAAGAGAAAATGTATGAAGAGATACACACATAATGCACATCACCGCACTCACGCACACACCACAAAAAGTACACAATCGGCCCAATCTGATGCTGTATCAGGGAGTGTGAAAGGGAGCCTTGTCTGGCTGCCTGAGGAACTCCCTTCGAATTGGACTGTGTGTGTGTGTGTGTGTGTGTGTGTGTGTGTGTGTGTGTGAGCAGGCCTGCCAGGCAGACATACTAAACCACTCTACATCCATGTGGCAGCAAAATGTAGCTTGGAAAACAACCCCACTCTTACACGCACACACACCCCGAGGGCTCCAGAGGCCAGCCGGCGACCTGGTGTGTGCCCTAATGTGTGTGTGTGAGCGAGTGTGTGTGTGTGTGTGTGTGTGTGTGTGTGCATGCCACAGTAAAAAGAGGAAGTGTACAGGAGCTGTGAAAACAGTTCAGGTCAACAGTTTGTACCCAGACAGGTCGACAGAGAGAGAAAAAGAAACCGAAATCTGCAAAGGTGAAGGAATGAGGGATGAAAGAATGAATGTTTCTCTAAAAATACACTCTTAAAATAAAAAAGAAAAAAGAAAACTCATCCTGATTTGCCACATTTAGGCGGCTATTCCCATTAACTATGATGTTTAAGTTGCTGAGACACTTCCTGCCATGACCTGGTCACTGGTTTTATGTCCAGTTTGGGCGTCAGTCCCTCAAAAAGAGCGGTAGCCTTCGTGTTCTCAGTGTGCATCAACGTTTGACAGCAAAAATGCGTTGTAGAAACAGCTGACACTGGTTCCTACCACCACATCAGCGGGACGTTGCCCAGAATGCAATGCAGCTGTAAGAAAAGAACCGAGTAAAACTTTATAGAAAAACTCCAAAACAACTCTCCAAAACGCACCGTGTAGGTAAAATAATGTAAACACCTCCCGAAAAGCTCTTAACATCTGAAGTAGCTTAAGCGCAATGACAAACACAGCTTCAGCGGAGGGGCGTGTTGGGCTGAATGCTAATTAGCAGCATTTTTCATCTATAAAAGCAGTCTGGCAATCAGAGTTTTCAAAGCAACATGAAACAGCTAACAGAGCTGCAAAGAGGCTGAAGCATCTGTGCTCAATTTAGGCCGAGTTCACACAGAGAAACGTTAAGATGTGAGGTGCGTCGCAAGAAGGGGAGCGAAGAGATGAGCTGCAACCGCCGGCGGCGAAATTAAACAGTAGGCGAGACCGCAAGTGTCTTATGTGTCTTTGACTGTGGTTTGATGGGTGTTTCACTTTCTGTGTGATGTGCAGAAAAATGAGCTTTCTGCGACAAAGAAAAGTGCCGTCGAGCCGCACCTGTCCATCGAGCAATTCAACGCGTCAACAAGAACAGTGGAGTACGTCATGATGCAAACACAGGAAACTGCACCAAGAAAGAGGAAGAATGTCGACATCAGATAATCCTGCTAACTAATTGGTCGCAAGGTTTTTTGCAGCCGTTGCCAGCGATTCTAAAATTTTCTGCAATTGCTGAATACGGCAACTATGGTTATTAAATTATTATGGATACTGGGGTGCAGCAGAGTTAACTCGAAGGCAGATATCTTTTTTTTTTTAATGGATTAATGACGCGTTCCCATTATTTCGTTTACACACTGTAAGACTTAGAATTAGAGGAGATAGACAGAAGACACGGTTCAGTGAAATGAGTTTCCCATTAACCTCACATTCAGGGTTCGTCATCTAAAACACGCTGTGTGTTATTTAAGTGATAAAGAAGAAAATAATAAAAGATGAGCAGATGTTCAGGCACCAAATCTTCATTTGTGAGTTGATTCTTTCATTCAGATTTGCAGCAACTGAACAGGAAGTTTTGTGTTTCCTTCATTTTAACAAGTTCCTGGCAGCTGAAGTAGTTTTTGATTCGACTGTATTAAATGTATCAAGGCTTCGCTGCAGGACTCTGAGCCACAAATTACACCGTAAACCAGGATCCCTGTGAGGGCACCTTTATTGTAGCTTCACTCAGAGTTGTGTTTGTGCACACGCTCACACCACCGCTGCGAGAGGTGTGTCTCAAACAGGAAGCAAACTACCTGCTAAAAACACACACACACACACATATAAATGTATGCTTCACACACTCAGAGGTTCTCTCTCTTTGTCACACACACACACACACACCTCCTACGGTTTCCGGCAGTGTGAGGTTTACAGTAACTCTTCATGTGAATTCCCGTCACATTAAAAGGAAAAAACGAAAAGAAACGTTTTCTCTTATCTACATTTTTTTTTTTTTAAATTCCATCACTCTCTCTCTGTCTTTTTATAAATATGGGACCACACTTCTTTACAGCACCTCATAGCGCTGCCTCTTTGGCACGAATGTTTACATATGTCACCCGTGTGTGTGTGTGTGTGTGTGTGTGTGTGAGCCTTACAGTCGTACATATCTCTTTCCCCAGGAGTAAACCGGGGTCAAACCAGTTAGTGTTGTCACGGCAATTTGCAGTCAGGCCTCTGCGTGTTTGTTTACTTTGCCCATTTTTTTGGTGAATTTTATGAATTTGGAGTATGTGTACATGCATGTGTCCAGTGCATGTGTGTTTTTACTATATGTGTGTGTCTAAATGTGTGTGTGAATGATGTGTTTGTCTGCAAGTGTTGGTGTGTATGCCTCGTGTGTGTGTGTGTGTGTAACACAGTAAGCTGGCCTCGGGCTGATATATATTCTTTTCACTCAAACAGCCCATTTACAGTTCTGGGGTCGGCTCCCTCTCGCTCTGCCGTGACCCGGACCGTTTAGAGGTCAGCGTCAAAGCTGAACCCAGGTCAGCTCGCTAACTGGCTCCAGCTCTGGTCCTCTGGGGGTTCACTGACAGAGGGGCTGCTCAAACTGTGGGGCAGGGGCCCGAAATGGGCTTCTCCCGGTAGGTCCTGCAGTGGAAAAGGGGCAAAGACGTCCTCTGCGTCCTCTGCAGAGAACTTTGGAACAATTTAGAGGCCATTTTTAGCATCTGCCTCAAACGCTCACCGCTGTGGTGCTTCTGTGCTCCTGTTCCTCCTGATCAACTGTCAATTTTGGCGTCTACTTCCTTGGATTAACTGTAGATTCAGGGTGACATCGAGTCTTTAAAATAACAAGAGGAGATTTCATGAGATGAAGATAGGTTGGAAAACTATAATTTTGGTAACTGTCCTCATTAAAGTTGTTTAAAGCTAAATTTAAGAACTCTGAGGTCCTGAAGGGGTTTCAGTCAAAAGCCAAAAGAAATGTTGGGAGCTATTGACATAGAGGAGAGGTTAGGTTATGTTTAAACACTCAAGTATCTAACACACATACAAAAGTGTCACACAATATTAGAAGAGGCAAGAGCTGAAAGGGATGAACTGTGGTTGAAACTGATCAGATCCTTCGGGAATCACTTCGAGATCTTTTTACATTCCTTCATTTGGGTCCATCTGGACGGATTGATATTTCATTCACTGTACTTGAAGCCCGAGCTGAAATGTTTTGAGGACCTTTAACCTCAACTATTCGTCTGCCGCTGCCGACGCTGAGCTTCCTAAAGGCATTCTAAATCAGTTTTCATTGAATTAACCTGGTGTATACAGGCTTCTTAAACATCTGCAGTCTCTGTATACGAGTTAACTTTTGCTCTGGGAGCCGGGATGATGGAAACATCAGTAACTTTTGGCATGTGGGGACTCACCAGAAATGGTCCATTTGGGCCCCAAACCACAGAGAGAAACAATCCTTAGTCAGAGCTTTTAGAGGTGAAGATCAAAGCTGGAGTGAAGGTCACATCCTATAGGCTGTTTTAAATTAATATTTAAAAAATGGGTCGTCAGATCCGCTGCGGAGTTTAAACGTGAAAGAAATTGGTCATTTTTATTTTGTCTGGTTTGCAAAAACACCACCAGCGTCAACTTGTTAATGGTGATGATGGTGGTGAAGAGAGGAAGAATGAAGAAGATGATTGTTGCAACTGTGCAAAGCATCCTTAAAAACCTTTTAAAACATAATCAAGGATGTGAGCTGATCTCAGTTATCTTCATGTTGTCAGCTTTCTGACAGTACAAATGTCTTCAGGCATTTCCATTCTGATATTATTAAGCTTCAAGTCAAACTACGCATAAAGAAAGTGGAGATCAAGAAGGAGGAACAAGGAAAACAACGGAAAATCAGAAGTAGGAGATGAAGGGGATCTCCATCAACTGAAGGGACAGGAAGGGTTTCTCTAACATCAACTGTACAGGGTGGAGTGTTTGGGGATTTCCTCAAAATAAAGTCTCTCACACCTTCTGCTGTATGTCTCCTCTGGGGGAAAGAAAATTCCACCTTTCAGCAGAATTCACACCATTTCCTCGACAGTCTCTCTTGGCCGAGCTTTCCTCTAAACTGCCCCATTTCTTTTCCTCCCGCTTCAGGCTTCGGAGTTATTAGTGTCTCTGTCTTTTAACATTAATGTAAATCCTTAGGAAGTGAATATGAATTACAGGAAACGCTATCAAAGTAGATCAGTTGTTGTTTCTCCAGCGGATTCTTTTTCTGTTGTCGTTAAAATCCGTAAAGCTTCATGCCCGCTCTCTGTCCTTCTGTCCAGGGTTCAGGCTTCCACTCGTCACGGAGGCAGAAGTACGGCAACGTGTTCAAGACCCACCTGCTGGGCCGCCCCCTGATCCGGGTGACGGGTGCCGAGAATGTGCGGAAGGTGCTGATGGGCGAGCACACGCTGGTGACGGTGGACTGGCCTCAGAGCACCGCCACGCTGCTGGGACCCAACTCACTGGCCAACAGCATCGGAGACATCCACCGCAAGAGGAGGAAGGTCAGGACACACACTCCTGAACACATGAATACACACACTTGCACGTGTGTTGCTGGGGGTTGGGATATGTTGCATATGACACATAAAAATGGCACATAAGCCTCTTCTTCTAGGTCCTCTGCAGAGGAAAAGTACTCACAGCTAAAGTCATACTGGTAATTGCACCGAGAAAGACGTCCTTAACACTTTGTCCTGCAGCAGAGAGCATTCGCATTAATGTAAAGGCCACGGCACACACAGGTATAAATGTCAAATACCACGGTGCTCTTGTTCCATTTTTTAAAACAACGTTGTAATTAAATTCTCAGCGGCATTAGAGAATGCCAGGAAATCACATAAATCCTCAGGTGACCAGCCGAGTCAATCTTATATTTTCAGCTTTCACTCTTGGAGAAAATCCAGCAGAATTATTTGTACTGTATTTGCAGCATGTGAGCAAATAGAGCAGTTAAACGTGAGCCCCAGTCTAATCTCTTATCTTGTCTGAACTGTATTTGGGTACTCCAGACTGTATATAACATACAGCAATTTATATAGTTCACATCTGACGAATGATGAAAGTGAAATTTACTGGAGGATCTACAAGTTCAGTGGGTTCAGACTGGTTTTTTATCGGGAAGGAGCCTCCCTGCAGTTATAAAATAAGCACTTCTTCGTCCGAAAAATAAGAAAAGCAAAGTGTTGGTCTCCAAAGTAAAGTTCATGACTGCTGCAGCCTGAGAGATCAATGAGAACACTCTTCCATTTTCACTTCGTTTTTTTTTTTTTTCCCCAACACACTGCTGTTATCCCCTGCGGTCAGGAGAAAAGGCACACTTTATGGTGCACCAAATACCAAATATTTCAGCTGCAATGGTACAATCCTGCCAGATTTGTCATATTTAAGCATTTCAGAGACAGTTAAACAGATTTCATGGAAAAGGCCGTATAATATACAGTTCAGTCGGGTATAAAACACACACACACACACACACATAAATACACGTGTGCACTCGAAAGAAAATAACTCCCACTGCATGAGAAGGAAAGCAAAAGAGGAGAGGAGCATTAAACATGTACAATATACATACAGCACACACACACATTTGTCAAAAGCACTGGAGTGATCTGCTGCACAATGAGGAAGGTAGGACACACACACACACACACACACACACACACACACAGAAAGAGAGAGTATCAGGTAAAGCTATCCCAGCCTCTCGGCCTTATCAGCAGCGTCCTGGCTACTGAAGCGTGAGAACGACCCCTCCATCTCTTTATCCTCTCCTCCACGCATCTACATGGAGAAAGAGGGATTCCGGTTCGGACTATTCGGACTATTCGGACTATTACGCCTCTCCTTCTCTGTTTCTCAGTCTTTTTTTTTTTTTACCTTTGGTCTCTCTTTGCTTGCCGTCTTTCTCTTCTCTCTCTCTCTCTCTTCTGTGCCAGGACCATTTCAGGTAATCAGCCACTTACTTCTCCCTCCTATTATCCCCTTATCCCCAGGGCACATACCTTCCCTCTCTCTCTCTCTCTCACACACACACACACACACACATTTGATGCACTTACACACAAAGTCACAGATAAATACACACACACTCACAAAAGACTAGAGTCTGGAGTGTTTTCCTGTAAATCTGTCTCTAGTTTTGTCTCTCAGGATCCTCCGTGGAGGGGGAGAGGAAGGAGAGAGATTTTTTTTTTGGAGGCGGGGTCAGATTTCGTTACCGTGGTGCCCGGGGACAGTGAGAGGTCGGCTGGGTCTAATCTGGGCTCTGATCCCCTCTCCTCTCCCTGGAGACCCCCGCACTAACCTCATGTAATGACCCCTGATTAGGAAGGCAGCCTCCAACACAGCACAAAGAGGGGCTTTCTGTGGGGGCCCGACACACACACACACACACACACACACACACACACACACACACACACACACACACACACACATGCATATATATATCAGTACACAAAAGCATATGTGCACCCCGCTCTCAACCCAAACAGCCAGATACAGAGATGGAGGTCGATAATGCTGTTCAAAGTTGTATGTTTAAGCCCAACCACACTGCTGAAGTACCTTTGAGCAAGACTAGCTGTACCGTACCTGCTGCCATGCTGTCCGTGACCTCTGACCTTCCCTGGGGAGGCAATAGGAAAGAGGGACAGAGAGATCAAGTGATGAAGCATCATATCACAGAGTTTGGAGAGATTTTAAATTGAAATATAGACAAAACAAAACATAAAATAACGCCGTAAAAGCACAATGTAAATCTTTTTTTTTTTAGGGCCGATACATTTTCATATAGTTAAAAATCTTAAAGTTGATTTAGCATAAACGTATTTTAACCTCCATCCAGTTAAAATGCGTTAAAAAGTGTTTCTATGTCCTGTTACAAAACACCTTGGGTGGCTCTGCTGTGACAATAATCTGTCAACATGCAGGAAATAATGCTTTGAGTTTGTTTGGAAGAAAGAGAGAAAGAAAGAGATTGATTGACAGGTGCCAAAAGTACAAAAACACCTGAAAGAGAGTAGCTTGACGCCGCCCACTTACAGTGATATATTTATACATGCATGCATCTGTGTAAGGGTGAGGTTCACAGCAGCTGTTCCATATTCTGGCTGCTGTGAGACTCAAGTCATTGTAGATTCAACAGACAGCAGAGAGAAAGCAAGAGGGGGGGATAATGGCAAGGAGGGCAGAGGGGTCAGCTGGGCAGCTTTCATGGCTTGTGTACGTGTGTGTGTGTGTGTGTGTGTGTGTGTGTGTGTGTGTGTGTGTGTGTGTGTGTGTGTGTGGTGGGTTGGCAGAGCTGCCTCCTGTTTTCTGGGTAATAAAACTAAGTCAACAGACAGAAGCGAAACAACATCAACTGAGAGAAAGAATGAGCGACTGGCTTACTGTCTGACCCACTGGACCAGAACTGCTCCTCTGTGTGTGTGTGTGTGTGTGTGTGTGTGTGTCTCTGTCGTCCTTGTGGTTTTCGTACGGAAAAACAATCTTCACACAGCACATTAGCCTTTGGTGAATCAACAGAGCCAGCCAGTTTCCATATAACCCCGTGTTAAGCTAGGAAACTAACTCCCTCAAAGAGCCACAGCGGCCTGCTTTTCCACTACAGGCCAATCAGGGCCAAACAGGGCCGGCCAGGGCTTACACATCATCCTTGTCTGAAAAGAACATAAAAAATATGTACTTCTGCTGCAGACAGACAGAATTTATCACTTTTGCCGCCGTATCAAGGCTGTAGTCTTTTCCCACAAGCTTGTAGACAGTTGGGAGTTAGAGATGGTTCACAACTTGGATGGAGCCTTGCAGCTTTTGCCTGAAATGTTGCAGCAGAAGTCGGTTATAACAAGTGATCTGTAGGTGTTTACTTCTACAGACAGACTCCTTCCCTTGCATCAAGGAAACGATAATAGTGTAGGAGTTTGTTAATGAACTGATGTGCATGTTTTCAGACATGGACATACAGTAGAGTGACTGTTTCAGTAGCTGCCTGACAAACTTATAGGCAGGAAAGCAATGAGCAGAGCGATGATATAACATCCGACAAAGCTGGACAGCTGGGTGATGAACCAGGACAGCTTACTGAGCACCGACCCACTTGTGTGTGTGTGTCACCTTCATCTTCTTCAACCCTTCTTCCCCTTCACTTTACCCACTGAGCAAAATGTGTGATTGAGACGATACAAACAGACTAAATGCACAGAAGGGTTTATAGTCCACATGCTGAGATGGCCTCAGCAAGTCCAACCTGATCTGAAGTGGAAAAATGTCCCTCAATAACACTGAGTTAATCCAAGTTAGGATCTTTAAGGCCACACACACACACACACACACACACACACACACACACACATGCAACTACGCAGTATGTTGACAGTGGCAGCTGGTTCTTTATTTTCACCCTTCTGACATACCTCTCTGTCTTTTCTGTTCCTACCTCGTTTTCTTTCTCTCTCTCTCTCTCCACTTACGTTGGCTCTACATTTTCCTTCCCCCTTGTTTTTCTTTTATTGGAACCATCCCTACATCCCTAAATTTAGGAAAAGGAGAAACACAGGCAGGGAAAAACAGAGGCTGAGACGGAGAGAGAGGGAGATCAGACGTGTGGAGGGATTCACACTGACCTCTTCAACCTGTTCATATGCAGGCAAACCAGCCAGTGTTTTTCTCATAGTGATGATAAAGGAGGACATTCGATATAGAAGAACCACTAGTTTGTGCTTCCTGACTGTCGTTGTAGCTCATAAAAAATTATTTCAAGCATTGTACTGAAGCTACTTGATGCAAAAGATGCCTGTCTGGTTAAAAATAACTCAACATTTACTCAAAGGGTCTTCTTTAGAAAGCCCTAGATGATCCATTTGTTCTAAACAATTAGACCGACTGGATTTGAATCTAAATATAAGATACCTTGATTAAATAATGCAGTGTGCACCTCCACATGCCTCTTTCTCCGAGCGTGTGATGGCAAGTTTGCCTCCTGTGCTTCTGCTCATCACCAGTAGAGGGCACTGCCAATTCTAACCCAGCTGCAGCCCATCCTGTCCGTCCCCTCTTTGCTTTGCCCAGCTCTCTCACCCTCTGAGGTCAAATTCAAAGAAAAGCTACAGAAGAGATTTCACCAAAAACTAATTTAAATGCTGCTGGAAAATGCATTTTATTTATAATAACTAACTTTGAAATGTGGGGGAGTTGAAGAACAAAGTAGCATAAAATGGTAAAAAAGTAAATGTAGTTAGTTTCTTTCCACTACTAGAAATATATATACTATAACAATCCATCATATTTTGTCGTGGGCTAATATTTTGCATGCAAATCCTCATTATGCAGAGTAACTAGTAACTGCAGGAACACTTAAAGGTACAAGACTTCCCTTTAAAACACAATACAACGAAAGCTTAAGTCTCTACTGCAGCATAATACTTTGGTGCAGCACTTCATGTAGTTTTTCTAATCTTTTCAGCAAACTTCTTTTAAGCAGTTGAAGATATTTTTCATTCCTGGTATGATTCTGTTAACATTATTGATTAAAAGCTAAAATAATGTGATTTGCCTGCCTGTAGCTTTACATCTCGGAAAGCGCTTCAACAGGCCAAGAACGCATTCCTTTTCTGATTCAACATGCGATGGTAGAGGCAGAGAATGTGTGGACTGCTTGTTTGACTAAGAGAAAAGAGAGAGAGAGAGGAGTAAAAAGTATTTTAAAAAAGGAGGGATGGAAGGGCAGGGAGAGTCGGGAAGAGGTGGGAGCATGGAGAGAGAGAGAGAGAGAGAGAGAGAAGGAGGGAAAGGAGGGCAGAGAGAAGAATAAAGGAGTCTTTACATGTCTGTGGAACCAGCAGCTCGCAGCACTTTCACATAATTTAAGACATATGGACGTTATTAGGACGACCGTGTCTGCTTGTGTGTGTTTGTGTGTGTGTGTGTGTGTGACTATATCAATGTGTGCGCAAGAGTCTGGGAGTGTGTGTGTGTGACAGTGTGTGTGTGTGTGTGTGTGTGTCTTTAAGCCTGTGTCTTTGCGCTGCAGGCTACAGAAGACAGTCACGTTTTTGTGGTGCAGCAAAATGACTGTTGTACTGAACAATCCCCGCACCACCACCACCACCACCACCACCACCACCACCCTCAGCACCCTCAGCACCCTCAGCACCCCCGTCCTGTGTCGAACTTGGAACGTCCCAGAGTGACACTGCATAAAAAAAAAACTGTGTTTGATTGGCAACCAGGCCTTGTAGGGAGATGCCATGTGCATATGTGTGTGTCTGAGTGTGTGTGTGTGTGTGTTTGTCTGACCTGTAGTTACCTTTCAGAGTCTTGGCCTCCTGTCGGCCTGCACACACACACACACACACACACACACACACACACACACACGCAGGCTCACTGACTCACTGATCCTTCAGTAGCTGAACCTTGCTGGTACGCCGACTCTATTTATGTGTGTGTGTGTGTGTGTGTGTGTGTGTAGGAAGAGGCAAAGTACTCACCTAAATTGACCAATTATGCATAATCCAGCACAGACGGGTTAAATAGCACAATGTTACACAACCTCCTTTGGCTTAAAGAATATTTTGTCCGATCGCCTTTCAATGATTATTCCTCTCTCTTTTTCTGAGACCTTACAAAAGATTTCTCTGATGACTCTGAAGCATGTTCGTCTAGAGCTGTAGTCCTCTGGAGAGTGATCGACACACGAGCAAACATCTGACACGGTTAGAAACGGCTGAGTCATGGGTTCAAAGATACCATGGAAGTGAACAGCTGAAACTCCAAGTGAATCACCAAATGAGTGATTAACCAACCGATCACCACCCAGTGTACTGATGAATAATGAATGATAAGGGAACCGACTACATCTCTAACAGACGTTAAAAGGCGTACTAAACAAACGAGTGACAAACTGACCACAAACTGGACTAAGTGACCTGTCAAATTACTTAAATGATACGAGATTACTCGATATAAGCAACAAATACAACAGAAATGGACATCAAGGGCCAATTTTGGGCCAATCTGCAGCAAATATGCAACCCAGTAGTAATATGTAATCATAGCAACGCTCTGTAATTTTGAAAATACTAGAAGATAGTTCAGAGATACATCAATCATCCCAGTTTCATCCCAATCCAACCAGTGGTCTCCAGAAACCCTAACCGTTATCCTCATACACCAAACCCTGCAGAATGGATGTACGAACAGCAACCGATCGATCAAACGATGACACCAACACATCGTCCAAACCGCCTAAACTGAGAGACAGCGCTGTGTTTCTTCTTAGGCTGCTTTGAGGTCAGATAGTGTTGTGTAATCCCCTGTGGTCAGGGTTGGAGAGCAGGTCATGTAAGCTGATCTGTGACCAGCGGCCCCAGGGCGCGGCAAAGAGGAAATGTAGAGCTGCTAATGTCTTGGAGCGCTCTGTGATCTGCACCAGCCACTCCCTAACGCACACAGCGTATATACAGTGCATACATGTAATTCACACATGCAGCAGCAGCAGCAGCTCAGTAGACTATTGTTCATTCATTCTGGGGCCGATGGAGGGAGGGAAGCAGGGTTTGGAGAAGAAAGAAAATGAGAGGAAAATGAGGTAGGGGACAGAATAAGAGCATGAGTGCCCAACTGATGGTTTGGTGGCTGAAACATGGACCTCAGGAACCACATGTACCCTCGCTGGCCTGGACTCAAATCCCACTAGGAGCTTCTCTCCTCCCTCTCAGCCTCCATTATGTCTCAAAGAAAAGAAGCAGAAACACTTTGTGCTTATAACCGCGATACTTCGGTGTGTTAGCATATGGAAAATATATCCCAAATACACAACAAAGTCCTTTTCTATGTGCATGGTTTGCTTGAAAGGCTACAAAGTTCATTTTTAGTACACTCCTATATGGTGCACTTACACAAAGGATATATAAGCATCCAGTCATGGTTAATAAAAGTAAAGTCTACATCGTGTTAAGCATAGTTTAGTTTATCTGCATGATTATAAAAAGTTGGAGGCAAGTCATAAAATGAACCCACAGCGTTAAAATAAATCGAGCGAATCCACAGAGAAGATGCAATCATGAGTTTGAGCAGGTTAGAGAATAAAAGACCTCATGAAAAACACAAAAAGTACCTCAAAATAAACAAACAAGGAGTGTTTGTAAGGCTCTTACAGTGATTTGAGGGGCCACAAGTTCACATACTCTAAAATCTGCAAATTCAAATATTCCAGTGTCGTCTCATTGGGCAGAAAATACAAACCATGTGTTCCAGTCGCTGAACGTACATCACAATGTGCTGCACTGCCTTCCTGTGATTACTGGTCACATAAAACCTCGTATTGTCACTTCTGTGAAACTTAATGTGAAGACTTGGTGAGAGTTTTTCGCCCATCCAGCAGTAATATTGGTCATTCCCTCTGTTCTCCTGTACATTCAGACCAACTTGTGACAGTTTTGAGGAGAACTTAAAAGGTTAAATTCACAAGAATGTTATTTATCCAAATAAAGCTAAGTGTTAGTGACTGATTCATATTAATATAAAAGCCCCATTCTAGTCCAGCCTGCTCACTTTTCTCTTCTCCTCTCCAATGTTCTCCACTTCTAAATCATTTCCAAAACTGTTTTAAGGGCAGTTTTGGAGGTTAAATCAGATGGAATGTTATTTGTCCAAACAACACTGACGACTGGTGACTGATTCATACTAAGAAATACGACGAGCAGCCAGGAAAGACTTAACTCTCCCCCCTCCTCTCTCTTGCTCTTTCTGTCTGTCATCCTAGTTCTGCTGACTACAGGGGAAAACCTCCACAATGTATAAGTCTCTGTAAAGGGGGGGGGGAGGGGGGAGAAAGAAAGAGAGAGGGAGAGGGGGGGAGACTGTGAGGATGAATAAGGAACGGGCATCGCAGAAAATGAATAAGAATGAACTCATGATGGAAAGTCTTGCCTAGGTAGAATTCAAGGGAGAAGAAGAAGGGGATTAAAGGATAGAGCATGTTCTAAAGATGTGACAGGAGAGAAAGAAAGAAGTTTGTTTGAGCCAGACTCACGATCGTTGGGTCTTTTTTTTAATGCTATAGTGCCACTTATGTGTGAATTTGTTTGTCACTGACCCGTCACACAAAGTCACACCTGCGTCATTGCAGAAATTAATGTGTGTAACAAGTTTTCATCGCAATCTATCCACTAATTTTGAAAATATTTGACTGTGTGCCAAGTCATAACATTTATGCGCAGTTCGTATGAATCCAGGCTGACCTTCATTCGTACAGTACGTGTCACGATCAGACAGGTGCAGTCACATCCTGCCCTTTTTAAATTCCATTCTCTGCCTCTGACTCTGTCTCTCCAGGTGTTTGCTAAAGTGTTCAGCCACGAGGCCTTGGAGTCCTACCTCCCGAAAATCCAGCAGGTCATCCAGGAGAGCCTCCGGGTATGGAGCTCCAACCCTGAGCCCATCAACGTCTACAGGTACAGTGGGGGTCATGGAGTAGAAATGCATTCACAAAAGTTGGTAAACCTACAAAAAAACAGAATGCCAAAAGCTAAAGATCATGTCCCGATTGGTTGTCTTTCCACAGGGAGAGCCAGAGGTTGTCGTTCACCATGGCGGTTCGGGTGCTGCTGGGATTCAGGGTGTCAGAGGAGGAGATGAGGCATCTGTTCTCAACCTTCCAGGATTTTGTTGACAACCTGTTCAGTCTGCCTATAGACATGCCGTTCAGCGGCTACAGGAAGGTGAGTGTCGACATGCTCTGCTCCTTTTTAGCTGCAAATGTTCTTAGAACAAAAGAAATCTCTTGGTTCTGCACACTCTCTGTAAGTTAAGGCAGGAAACACATGTCTCAACATCACAGAAGGAACATGAACCGATTTGAAAATATGATGTTTGCGTACATACAAAAGATGAGAAAATCAGTTCGTATTAATTGGCTCCTTTTAAAGATTTTTTTGTCAAAATTTACAATAAGCACGTTGTGTATCCTCGTGCTAACTTTCCTCTGTACTCTGTATGCTTGCAGGGTATCCGTGCACGAGACACCCTGCAGAAAAGCATAGAGAAAGCCATCAGGGAGAAGCCGCTGTGTTCCCAGGGGAAGGATTACAGCGATGCGCTGGATGTCCTGATGGAGAGCGCCAAAGAGAACGGCACCGAGCTCACCATGCAGGAGCTGAAGGTAACATGCCTACTCAAAAAAAAAAAAAAAAAATGAAAAGGTGTGAAATATATGCTGGAGAGAAGCCAGACGCACAAGAAGCTACTCAATCACACAGGGGAGCATAAACACATCCAGCACAGGAACACACCAACCCTGATGCACATGTGTTCACATACAGAGAACACACTCGCTGTTAACCTAGCATGGTGCTGCCAAAAGGAACTCTCTTGGCTGGCTGAACACACACACACACACACACACACACACACACACACCAACAATTTGCATAATTTGTCCAACAAATCATGTTGTGATCATAAGAAATGAAAGTGAATGATGATAAACATCTTTATGTAAAATATGTCTGCAGGGATGCTGAGCTGATGCCCACAGGTAGACAGTGACAGTATAAGACACACACACACACACACACACACACACACACACACACACACACAGACACACCCTCTATTTACCTATTAAAGTAATTCTGAGGAATTCTGTGGAAACTCAACTCTCTCTGCCTCTTTCTCGCTCTCTGTGGTTTCTGGGTTAAGTCCAGGGCCAAAAATAAGTCAACACTCCCCCTGCTAGGGGTCTGAAAGAGGCCTCCTGTACGCACACACTCACACACACACATATATAAATATATAAATACACACACAAAGTGAACTGGGGAGCCCCTGTCACAGAGGACCGGGCTGAAGCACTCTCCCGCAGTTTTCTGACGCATGCATATAGAACGCACATACATGTAGGGTGAGGCCGAGATGTGTTTTGACACAGATGATGGCAGATGAGAGGTTTATAATGAGCGTCCTGCTGCCCAGCCTCAGCGTTACTTATTCCACTACCTTAATAATGGGCACGGCACAGTGAACTAAATGTTGTTATTGGATATGAACGTCACATTTCCAAACACAGTACTTTTCAGGAATTAAAAACAACATACTTTTATTATGTATTGGCTTCTTTCTGGCCCTGCGTCATGACGAAATGAATGCCAAGCTTAAGGTGTGGGGTGGTGGATTTGCACTCAAAATAGGGCCGAGGTCCCATGTTGAGTTGGCTCACAATTTGGCTTAATAACTATTGACAAGAAGATTTTATATTTTGAAAAGAGTAAATCAAAATACCACAGACATCTTTATTACATGCAGGGTGAGAAAATCAGTTGTCTTCAATCATAAATTATGTAAATTGCATTGCTACAGCCTCAAAAACAGTAGTTGTGGCTGTAGCCGGGCATTTGGCTGATATCCGCTCTCACTGTTCAGCACATAATTCTACCATCTACATTTCCACTCTCTGGACCCTTTATTCAAGTGAAGAGCAATTAGCCCATCAGAATCTGAGGGAGAAACCAGTTGGCGTGGCCACAAAGTAAAGACAGATCAACTCACATGACCTCGGTGCAGTTCTGCACTCAGTGTAGGTCTGTGCTCTGTTAAATGGACTTTTTGCTCCACTTTCTGCGTCAGTGGCTGGCTTTTACCAACTCTGGCTTAAATAATAATCGTAATAGTATGGTGATGGTTACCGAACTTGTGTTTAGAAGCTGTATATAGAAAGTGTAAAACCTTCCATGGTATGAGTCGGTATCGTAGCTCTTGTTTGTCTATTGTTGATTTTTGTTACTTTAGGAGTCTAAAACATCAGACAACCACCACACTGACACACCAATTCTATGTCACCCCATAGGAGTCAACCATCGAACTGATCTTTGCCGCCTTTGCCACCACGGCCAGCGCCAGCACCTCACTTATCATGCAGCTCCTCCGCCACCCTGCCGTCCTGGAACGCCTCAGGGAGGAGCTGAGAGCCAGGGGTCTCCTCCACAACGGCTGCCTCTGCCCCGAAGGAGAGCTGAGGCTGGACACCATCGTGAGCCTCAAATACCTGGACTGTGTCATCAAGGAGGTGCTGAGACTCTTCACGCCCGTCTCAGGGGCGTACCGAACCGCCATGCAGACGTTCGAACTTGATGTGAGTGGCAACTGCAGTTTCATCTTTGCTCTATGCAATGGTAGTTCTGTTCATTAAGATGGGGACTTCTAGTCATGATTGCACCCTTTTTAAACCGGCTTCCCTTCTCTGTCTTCTCGTCTCCAGGGAGTCCAGATTCCAAAGGGCTGGAGTGTGATGTACAGCATTCGGGACACTCACGACACCTCAGCTGTCTTCAAGGATGTGGATGCCTTCGACCCTGACCGATTCAGCCAGGAGCGGGGAGAGGACAAAGAGGGACGCTTCCACTACTTGCCCTTCGGCGGTGGCGTCCGGTCCTGCCTGGGCAAGCAGCTCGCCACTCTCTTCCTTCGCATCCTGGCTATTGAGCTGGCCAGCACGAGCCGTTTTGAGCTGGCCACCCGGCAGTTTCCCCGTGTGGTCACGGTGCCGGTGGTCCACCCTGTGGATGGGCTGAAGGTCAAGTTCTACGGCTTGGACTCCAACCAGAACGAGATCATGGCCAAGTCAGAGGAGCTGCTGGGAGCCACTGTGTGAAGGTCGTGGTGTTGACGAGTGGTAAAGGGAGGGGGGAGGGGGTGTGTGTGTGAGTGATCGAAGAAGTCTTTAGGGAGAACACTGAAGGAAGGAAAGAAAGAATTTCAGAGTTTTTCTTCTCCACCCGTGGTCTGCCAAGTTGGAGGTTCCTTTTCAGACTAAAAGAAAAGCAGAAATGTTCGTCTCTTGTTACAACTGATGATGATCGGGACTTTCCTCTGAGAAAGGAAGAAGCTGCCAAAAAGGTTCTTAATTATGCTCTATTCTGTGTATTTTTTTTTTTAAAGAAATACATAAACAAAATGTATGTACAATAAAGCTATGTAATATAATTTGAAAGAGAATGTGGATAGTGCACAATGGGAGAAAGAGAGGTATGGTGGTGCTTTTGGTGAAATGAAGTTTTGAACTTAGAAGAGTAAAAGTAAAGATGGTTGTGGACGGACGGCGAGCTGGATGAAACAGGGTATAGGACGAAAGAACATGATATTTTAGCATTTTGCTTGTGCTTAATTAAATGCAGTGAACCATTTCAGTTGTCTAGCAGGGTAAAAGAGATGGATATTTTACAATGAAAATTCTGCTCAAAATTGGTCAATTTTGAACCTGAATTTTTCTTGATGCCACCCAGGTTCAAAAGATTTATTCTTTTTTTTTGCTACATTGAGCAGGATTTGAAAGAAATCAGAAATCAGCAGTGGCTTCCATCAAAGGTCCATCGAGATTTAAATAGCTTACAACATGCAGTCAAAAGGATCATAGCACATTGGGTAGCAAGTTGTGGCACAGATAGATGTGTGTTGCTGAGCTCGTCATATTGGCTCTGCAGCATTTCTTCAAGCCAACTGCATCATGATGCAGAGAATACATTGTACTGCTAGTGATGGAGGAGATGCTGGCTGCATATTTTAAGGGGCAGAACACATAACCTTTTGAATCGATGCGAATGGGCAATTTGTTCAATTTCTTTTATGACCTCTTTTCTAGCTGTTGATGTTCCACTGTGATGTTAAACACAACAAGTCACACATTGCTTCCATTCATGTGTCGTACAGTAGAATAAGCTTCAGCTCTCAAATGACCAGTATCACAAAAAAAAGTAAAAAATGTGCTTTTAGACATGACAGCTCGAGGTGCCTCTTGAGGAGGTAAATCCTTGCTGGATGATTGACATCATCATTATGGCTTTTACATTTTCCAAACCTGAAATCTATTCCGTCTCTGGGTTCCAAATTACAAACCCTAAAACCTCAAAGTGAAGAAAAATGAGAGACTATGCCATCTTATCGTGTCTTATTATCTCTACTGAAAACCTTGTGTTGTAGTCTCTGCTAGCCACAAGTTGCCCACCAGCATTGACTCAAAGTGTTCCCCATATGCAATCTTGGTGGTGTGTGAACTCAGGTGAGGAGTATACATTGTGGTGAATAAAGAATAAGCCTTTGCTTTTTGATATTTAACTCTAACTGACTGCACATAAATAATGTCACTTACTTACTGTTTCAGAGCTGGACCGATTACTTTTTGAAAAGCTGTCAATTGCTTTGCTATTTTTCCACATAAACAACAAGATATCAGGGGTCTCCAATAATGCTTGCTCTCACTTGATGTATAACCTTCTGCGAACATTTTGTATCCCCCCCCCCCCCCAAGAAAGCAATTTTGTTGGTGCAAGCACAATCAACCAACAGGAATTCCCAATTGGCATCACACAAGATAGAAGTCACTGAAAGGAGGTCAAACAGTAATGAGGTCCAGGTCTGCTTAGTAAACTCTTTAAACCTGTGCTTTGATACATAAAATACACTTTCAAGTTGCATTGAGATTGTACTCTTGGTGACTTTATCCCGCATCGAGGAATATGATTTGAACTCACTCTCAGGAAGCGGCGCGACTTCCTGGACAGGAGGAGGAGAAAAGACTGAGGGATACGTTGGAGGTGGTGGGGAGGAGACCTACATACATGCTGCTTGAGTGTCGCTTTGTCATTCTTTGTTTGTTTATTTGTGTGCTGTTTTTATTTTTCCCATCTCCTTGGGGCAGCCATTTTGAGTTCTGTGGAGAAGGTGACATTCCGTCTTGCTGCTCCTCCAATCAACGCTAAGAATGCAAAACAAAATAAATTCCATGGTTTAAGCAACTTTATTAGCTGAAAGAGATTTATTGTTGAGGTGATTGCACAATCAGAACTCTCAGAGCTTTGTGTGTTCCGGAATCGGAGAGGAAGATTCTTATGGAAAGCTTCTGCAACGGAACTCTGGGACTTGTCAGCAGAACTCTCGGACATTCTAGAATCCCTGAACAGAGTTCTAAGTTCCGAACCGAAGCTTGAGAGAGAGGAGGACCAATGAGGTTTCAGAGGAGGGCAAGGTCACGCTCAGAGGGCTTTTTTTTATTTTTTTTTATTGGATGATTCTGTTGTCCAATAGCATTCCAGATGGATTCTGCCTGTGCTAGACATTGTTCACTCTTTCTACCAACCACACCACTGATTTTTCATAATAAAAAAAATATAAAAATAGATTTTTTTTTGCTGCTTTCTCTTGTGTACATTTTCTAATTGAGAGTTTGAGATTGCAATAGTTTGTATCAAGTGAGATTTCCTATTTCTTTCCCTTTATATATATAGCTGATTAAAGTATTTGCATTTTGTGAAAGCAAAAAGAGCATTGATAGGTTATAGTGTATATTAATTTGTACAATACTCTTTTTTTTTAGTAAGCCATGGGGAAAATCAGCTATTTACATCTACTAATAACCTAATATTAATGTTATTGTATGATTAATATTGTTGTTATAAGATATTTGAAATGCTATTTTTTATTCTATTACAGATTTAGAGTTTTTAGCCTACATGAGAAGGTTTTTGGTAAATATTGGATGTATTTAGAATGTTATGTATTTCAGTTATATTGTAAACAGTGTTTAAAATGTTAATATTGTTGATTTGATTACTGTAATAATTATTATTTGTTTTGTTATTCAGACTTATTATCACTGCATTTTATTTGATATTAATTATGGAAAACAGAAAGCACTTGCGAGGTATGTCTATTTTTTAAGTGCCATGCGACAACACTTCCCCTTCCTCTCACCTGTTGGATTCTCTGAACCTGTCTTATGTCATTCTGTACATAATCTTTGTGTTTCTTTTTACAGGAAAAATGTTCATTTAGTTTAAATATAAATGTCTTGTTCTACTTTCTTCCTTTCCTTTTTTGTTACCGTGATTGTTAAATGTACTCCTGTAATAAACTATAAAGTAAAAAGATATCTGAATAGTTATCTTTGTACCCCAAAGAGAAAATGGTTTGCACAAGAATATACAATTTGTTTTGCTAAATAAAACATTTCAAGTAGTGAAATCTTCACTCATCCTGCCTTTAAACTGCAGACATTACTAAACAGTGTAGCAGAACAACTCAGCAGAGAATAAAACTAGGCTGCATTTGCAACACAGCTTGAAAACAGAAGACTGATTCAAAGAGCGCCAACCAATAGCAACATATATTCTTCACTCAGCATTCCCATGTAGCTGTTGAGACTTTATTCTGGTGAAGTAAAAACACATGAGGGTGTTAATGCAGTGGACATCCAGATACCCAAACCACTTCCAGAGCTGGTAAAGCATGCATATATACTAAAGTGCAAAAGCAACTTTCTGTATCTTAAGAAACCACATGACACAAGCACTCAGACAGACTCAAACAGATGGCAGGCAGCATGCTAACGAGCTTGGAGTACTGAAAGCACTAACATGTAAATCAGAATGGTTAGAAAGCTTGTGGATGGAGAACAAGTGAGACCAGGTGCCTTCTGTCAGTTTAAATAAACTGTTAATAGCAGTAAACGCTGCAGAGACACATCCTTCCATCAACAGTATTTCAATACAGTATGTGATCTACTTGCCTGTTAAGGTATTTATTCCTATATGTACACGACACCAATATAATTAAGGGTTCTCCACATGAGGTGCAGAACATTAATATAGCAGCACAGAGGTGTTTACTATGTAAAGACACAGTGGAGCAATGGCACTTTAAGCAGATAAGCCACACATCCTCTGATTATGTTGTAATCTGAGCTTCTCTGTGCTTTGTTTTGGTTTTCAGAACAGCTACATGTGCATGTTAGTGCATGTTGCACATTCATGTTAGTATGTGTGAGTCCCCGTGTTGTAGATTAAACCAACACAGCACACACATATATTCACACACACACACACACACACACAAAGCTGAAATGTAGACACAGACTTGACCCAGTGGGTGAGCTAAGTTAGCTTGTGTTTATAATATGGTGGTTTTTAACAAAGTTGGGGAGAGAAACCGTAGAGGACATGCCAGGGTTTGTAGCTGTTGGCTGCCTCAATAGTCATCTCAACCAAGACCCTCATAGCTGCGGAGGTAAGTGAGGACGAGAGAGGAGAAGAGAGTACAGTGGCGGCTTGGCTTAGAAAGCTCCAGGGACAGGGACAGAGGACATGGAGCGGGTTGGCTACCTGCTCTGCCCTGTGAGGTGTACGGGATGCTGCACAGGGTGAGCTGCTCAGACCCGGGGATCTGGGAGATACTACGGCAGCAAAGCGTCTTCACATCTTACAAGTTACTGATCATTTCCAGTCGGGGAGGGACAGTATAGTTTCCCTCATACATTTATAACCTTTTTATGCACTGCCTCCTGCTTTGGCAGTGACATAAATCCTTAAGACAAAGCCAAAATGTGCAAAACTAGACTGAAAACATATGAAAATGTACGCAGGTCTAGATGCATAAAGGCCTGTAGATCTTTGTGGATACCTTTGATCCAAAGCTCCTGGACCTTTAGAGTAAGTCCTACTGGTAATGCTGAGCATAAAGTGAATGGATACACTAGTTTCTACTAGTTTTAGTAGTAGTAGTAGTACTAGTCTGCACTTTTGAGGACAGGTGCGTCAGAAAAGCCATGTTAGGAAAAATAAAAATCCTGCGCACTATTCAAAGATCCCAACCACCAAACACATGTGGTCTATAAAAAGGATAACACCGCCTTATGTAGGGAATAGCATTCGATTAATATTTAGCGTTGACTGGTACATAAATCAGTCTCCAGAGAGGAGTCAATAAAAAGCAAAACAAAGATTCAAAAAATGCAAAGTGACAATAAAGAATCAGATCAGAAATAGAGCACAGTGTTAGTTCAGATAGAGTCTTGCTTGCATTAGCTGACTGGCATCAGTTGTTTCATTCATGCTTAACATCCAGTCATATTCATGCAGCATGGCTATTAATGTTATACATACTCCTCATGTTACCCTGCAGTTTGCTGCTGCAGCTGCCTCCACCATGTATAAACTGTTTGCGGACTTCTAGGGGTTCAGGGGGGATTAGTGCTCCCAGCAGAATCCTTGTTACTGCTCAGATTCTTTAGGATCCCCCTCAAAGTGCCAGAGCCTTTATTGTGAAATGTTTTCTAACTCTTCCAAATGAGTCTAACAATAGGACTGAGACTCATCATGTGGTGAACACACAGAAACGGGTGTTCTGGCTTAGAGTCTCAGCACACTGACTGACTGATGTCTCAATGCCTTTATACAGTATCTGTTTTTATTTCCCAGCCAGCAGATCATTGTGGTTTGTCAGCATCAAGAAGAAACAGGCTGTGTTATGTTCTCTGGGAGTTTTTCTTTAGCTTGACAGGAGACAGAAACAAAAAGAGAAAGAGAAAGAGAGAAAGCTATTACAATGAGCACAGATGTAAAAAAAGCAAACAGACTTCAAAGACATGGATTGAGAGTGCGCCCACACACAGAACACACAGCCCACATAAAGACGTGCACAAAAACACACGAGGCAGTTTGCTAATAAATGATAACATAAATAAACATATCAAATATAAATCTATATGTAATATAGATCAAATAAAATGCTGAAAGAGGCTTTGGCTGTACAGTAATGTGCAGTGCTTGTGAATGCACACACAGCTTGGGGGAACAACAAGGAGTTCATTTCTGTTTGTTTGCAATTTTGCCGCCAGGAGAGACTGTTTGCCACAATAAGTGCTCCAAGATGAACCACTTCAAGGGAACCAAGTCTGTGTCTGTGTGGAGTGGCCTGTTTTTTTTAACCTCTTAACTGATTCAGTATATTCTGTATTTTCAGGTCTGATGTAAAAGTGTGTACTTTTCTTGGAATAAAACAAACAAATGGTAAAATAAAAGCATAAAATTCAGCTTATGAAAGATAAAACTTTCTTCTTTTGCACTGAAACTACACAACCTTCATGAAATAACACATTTAAGAGAAAAAGTTCTTAACTTTAAAAAGTTAAAAGCATGCTTTCGTCAGCCACACCAGGAGGGGAACCTTATTTTGGAGAGCTTCTTTCCATTATGGGATACCACTTATTTTCCTCAAACAGAACTAAAACACAACTCATTTTAGGTAAAACCTAAATAAGTTCTACACTTTGAAGATTAAAACATCTAACAAAAAGCTTGAGGAATTCAAAATGGCTTTTTTTTTAAACTTGTATACCTGCAAAGATACTTGAAATCCTTCAAAAATGAGGTTCATATGTTTAAAGGTTTGTAGGTTTGGTAACACTAAGGCAAGTAGCTACTTGGCTAAAGTTATGGAATGATCACCTTCATGATTAAAGGAAAATTCCAGTATATGCCAACATGATGTATTTCTCATGACTGTAATCGTTGGGACTCTGAGTCATGCCAGCTTTGTGCTCATCACCTCCGTTGGACCAATTTAGGGAAACAAAAACAGGCTCCAAGTAAACATTATTTTTAACAGGAATCATTTCAAACACTTGATTTCTGTTCTACCTTTGTGAATGATGAAGAAAGAAAAACAAAGGGAGGAAAACACAAAGAGAAAGCGACAGAGAGCTGGAGAGACGGGACAAAGCAGAGAATCTGAGAGACCTCTCAGCTGTGACTCTCATCCCTTCAGAAGGATTAAACCACAGTTATTATCCACCAGACTGGATGTGGAAACACAGCTGAAGCCACAGCCAGCAGGTACGAGGGATCATGAGAAATACTGAGGACAGACAATAACCAATCAGCAAGCAGGCAGAATCAACACGATCCAACAGCTACAGGAGCGGAAGTGTGACGGTCCATCTCAGGACAGGATGATAGGAAGAGGAACTGAATAATCTTTATGCAGGACTCTAAATCCTCTGTCTCTGAACAGTTTACTGATGGGCTCAGGCAGTGAAAACTTTACTACACAATAATGCAGAAGACGAGGAAAGCTTTTATCGCCTGAATACTGTTGTTATATTTATTATTTTGACCCTCTAATTGCTTCTCTATCCCTAAAGTTTGAATCACAGTGATGTAATCCTGCCTCCTCCTGATGTTATTTTGCTCTATGAAGCTTTAAGAAGTGCTAAAACTGCAAGATTAAAATATCACTACAATCATCCAGGGGACATAAAGGTCTAATGACATCATGTGGATACATGCACTTCTCTTATTATTCTTACTTTTTCCTTTCATTGTCTGCACATGATCTTCCTCATTGCTGTAACTTGGGGTTTTCCTGCATGAATGCCTGTCAAACAAGTGTGAACTGCTCCTGGTGTGATATTTCTTTCTTTCAAACTGACTACAGACCAACACACATCTGCACATCCTGCTGCAGTTTGTGGATGACAAACTTCCAAAGAAAACATGAATCTAATGCTGACACGTGTGTTTTAAGGAACAGCTCTTACCAACAGAAACTCCTTTCGCAATCAATATCAAAGGAAAAGTGCAGACTTTAAAAGGTATTTGGAAGTTTGCCTTCTATAACGTCAAAAAACACATGCTTCTTCAAGGTATCTCATGTCAAGGACTTTCGAGTTGATTCATGTAATATTTTGATTGCTGAAATTCTCATCTGAGAAGGCTGCACTCTCCATCCATCCACTCATCTGTCTATCCATCACTCAACAGCCTGCGTACAACCAGATATACATGGAAGTCGGTAGATACTACCGCATACAATCTGGATATTGCCAGTTCGTCCTTGACTGTGAAATAAGAGAAAATCTCAAGAGAAACCAAGACTAACAACTACCTACTTGCTAGCTTGATTTGGCGATTAAGCATAGATAGTATGCATGCTAATGTTTGTCATCTCTGTGCATTTTAAATTGATTTAACAGTCTTTTAAATAATGCTTACCACTGTTACTCCTAAGTTTAGCTTGTTAGCGTGCCAACATTTGCTAACTAGTACAAGAGCAAAGTACAGCCTAGTCTGAATACGACTTAAATTAGAAGGTATTGAATCATAAATCATTGGATATATTTCAATTTTGACCTTATGATGTCGCTCCATGAAAAGTCATGGGATCACTTCACAAGCACTGTAACTATCTGCACCAGAATTGCATGGTAGTCCATCAAGGTGTCGAGACAAACAAATGTTAACCTGCTAGAGGGCCGTGACTATCTGTTGTAAATCTCATGGCAATTCATCCAATAGTTGTTGAGATATTTCAGAATGGTAGACCAACACTGCCATCCCTAGAACCACACGGCTAGTGTGGCTAAAAGTTATCAAAACAGTGATTCTCTCTAGTCAGCAAGACAACAACACAAGACAACGTCCTTTACTCTGTTCTCTGTTCTCCTCTGATAGACAATTTTAAGTGAGTGTCATTTTGCAGAGCAGCACAGGAAGCCCCCTAGAAATCAGATCATGCAGTTACTTTCACTTTGACCCTGGTCCCACGCTTAAGTAGTGTTCTTTCAAAACCTCCTTGTTTATTTAGCCAATCTTTTCCAGTAGAGAACATGAAGAAGAGAAAAGGTGTGACTTGTTGAGAATTGGAACAAAGGCAGACGGAAGAAACGGTTATAAAATGATTGGCACAATAAAAAAAACAAACTAGAAGTATAACCAGATAGAGAAAAAGAAAGAAGCAGCGGGAGTGTGGGTAAGAGGAGGAAACCACGTTGATGACACATTGAAACGAGGAACTGAAAGAGTGACAAGCGGCGTAGGTGATGACAGGAAGATACAATCATAGATAAACCATGGGGATTACCACAGGTGTGTGTGTGTGTGTGTGTGTGTGTGAGGGTACGGTCATGAACGTCAGGTGAACTCGTAATGATGTGTTTAAAGCCCAGCAGGTGCAGGAGTCAAACTGAGTTCAAAGAACAAAACACAGACACACTCAAACACATACCCAGGTTTGTATTTCTATACTTGTGAGGACCCACAAAGACACAATGCATTTCTTACTGTCACAACTAAATGTCTCATCCAAGTAGTTACTCCAACATTTACCCTAAAACCATAACCCTCTAACAACTATTTTGAAAAATCAGGGACTTGACAAATTGTCCTCACTTTGCAAAGACGTCCTCAGAAGTTGAAGTGGGTCCTCACAAAGATACAAGTAGGAGAATCACACACACTCACACTGAACTCCATAAAACAACAGGACACACACACATGTGGTACAGTAGCTTGAACAACATATAAAAAATGAATTCACTTTCTGTGTGAGGTGAATCCAAGATGTTCTCGTGCTTTGATGTGAAGCCCGCCTGACCCGACATGAAAGCCCAATGTGAGCAGTCATCTTGCCATAACAGCACATTGGTATTCTTTTGTATTGGCGTGTATTGATGAGTTTCTTAACGTGCCAAACAGTGCCACCTATCTCCCAAGATGTAAGATGAGTGTGCAGGGAGGGAAAACGGTACTAACATATAGATAAAAGACTGTAAAATCTTAAAGGAGACACATATATGCAGTGAAAAAGCAACCCTGAAAAAAGGAGTTTCACGAGTTGAACCACAAAGAGGCTGATCATGAATTATTGATGAAGATGGTAATAAAGTCAGTATCAGTTTCAGACAGTCTATGACATCACCCTAATGATCGCTGGTGCAAGGTCTCTGGTTTGGTACGGTGTAAGTGTGTGCATATCCACTTACACACGTCCCGAACAGTAGTGGTGGATCCTGTATTTGCAGATATATTTGTTATAATTTATCCGATCCACGATGGCAGAGCAGATCATTTTGTTTTCATTATGTTTCCAGTTATCCTTGCGGTGGGTGAAATAGCACAGCATGCTGATCCTCCCAAATCCCACCACCTTAGTGTGGGCGCCCGGACCAACCAGTAATACCAGTCATCAGTGCTGTGACATGAATGTGATCCCTCATCAGCCTCCACAGTCTTTGGGGTTTACTGGATCTAAGGGCCAAGCAGGAGGTACCACCTATGGTTCCTCTTTCATTGAACTAAACCTAGTCTTAATCCCAGTGTTAAACAACAATCCCTAGGTGAACAACCCTTCACAACTGTCTGTATGAACCGGTGATGTAAAAAGTCTACACTGGGAGGAGATCAGGGTGACTGGATGGGACTGACTCCAGACTTTCACCCAGGAGCCTGGGGTTTGTGTCCCGTCTGAAGCTTAACTTACATCAACAACATGCTTATTCTAACCCATAACGTGACGCTTTCCTAAACCTAACCCAGTAGTTTTGGTGCTTAAACTTAACAAAAGTGCGTTACATGTGTTTATCATAGTTACCATGGCATCAAGTATGACAACGTGTTGAGGAGACACCTCCTTAATATCAAAGGGCGACGGCACTGACCAACTTATATCTAATATCACACAAAGAAAAAGCAGATGAACTGCTTGGTCTAAGATCAAAACAAACCTGGATCAGCAGAACCTCTGAGGGTCTGACAACAAAACAGAGGTCTCTCAATTATCTTACTGTATGAGATGGGCTGAGGGTCAATGATGACACATTGACCTGCCATTAAGGAGAAACACAATCTCTTCCTCTCAGTGCTGATCTTTCTGTAACCCTAAACCATAAGAGGGAAGTCTAATGCATCCATAATCCATATAACTGATTGATAAGGGAACACTGAACATCAGGGATGATGATGATGAAGGGTCAGAGAAAGCATTAAACATTTTGGGAATAAGAAGAGATTCAAGAAACTATGGGTGAGAGTAAAAAGAGGAAAAAGAGAATAAGACAAGAGGGGGGAGAATGGGAGGTAATGGGGGAGAAGGAGGGAGGAGGAATGAGAAAGGTTCGGTAAAGCGAATACAGATATTGTAGGTGTGAGACGGGGGAGGACACATGAGGGAAGAGAGGAGAGAAAAGACAGGGAGGTCAGACTGGAGTGAGGGAAAACGAAGGAAAAAAGAGGAGAGTAAGAAGAAAGGGAGAAAGAGAGACAATGGAGACGGAGATGAAGTTGAGGTGAAGGAGAGAGAAACAGGCGACAGAGAGGAGGACACAGAGGAGAAT
This sequence comes from Pempheris klunzingeri, assembly GCF_042242105.1. Classification (NCBI taxonomy): domain Eukaryota; kingdom Metazoa; phylum Chordata; class Actinopteri; order Acropomatiformes; family Pempheridae; genus Pempheris; species Pempheris klunzingeri. The sequence goes on along the minus strand of NC_092034.1, from coordinate 2,945,705 downwards.
AACTTAGAAGGCAAAAGAGGACGGCAGCGTTGAAAGAGCGAGGCAGGAAAGAGGATGATAAGAGAGAGAAAACAAGAGAGGGAGATAACGGGAGGAAAAATATGGAAAAAAGAAGAGCAGGAGGAGGTGTGTATCAGATTTGTGTCTTGGCCCTGCCAGCTAACATCCCGTATCAGCCCATTAACATCTAAATTGTTGAGGAAAGCTTCCTTTATCAGTGCCATCACACACACACACACACACACACACGGACTATTTTGACTACACTTGCCCTCCAGTTCTTGGGCTCTTATCTGTTTTTATGAAGAAACAATGGCTTCTTTCAGTCGCCTGCCCTCCCTCTCTGTCCAACTCTCTCCGTCTTTCTCCTTCTCCCCTCGTCTTCCTCAGCCTCTCTCTCCATCCTCGGAATGCAGATTTCCGACCACAGGGTTTGAAGTCGGGCTGGAGGGGAGCTAATTATTATGGAAAAGAGAACAAGACACAGAGGGAGGGAAGGAGGAAAAAGAGATAGAGAGAGTTGGGAGGGGGGAGGAAGAGACAGACGGATGTAGAGAGGGAGACGTGGAGGAGAGCAGCGCTGTTGTTCATTAGCAGAAGAAAGAAACAAAGAAACAAACACACAGAGAAGTGAAGAGTTCATTTCCCATGCTTTATATGCCCGTTAAAAGGGGGCTGGTAAGCAGCTGGGGCATATCCCAACATGCACTGGGCACAAGGCGAACATCTTGGGTTGTGATCCACCTGACCTGTGCGTCGCTGTGGAAGGACGGACGTCAGGAATTAGCCCTAACCGCCGTAATTAAACTTAGGTCTACGCTCAAAAACACAAAATGTTCTTGGTTAGAATTCATAGTCTGGGTTACAACAAGGCCGAGGGCATTTTCAAACCTTGGTTGCTTAGTCTGGTTGAATCAGAACCCTGTGTGGAGCAAAGCGACCACATTGAACCCCCCAGAGGAAGTGGTCTTGGCCTGGTCAGAACTGAATTCTAGGGCGGTTGTTTGTGGTGTCAGTGTGAACCTACCTTAGTTTGACCCAAATATAAGTCAGACAAGACTGAGCTCAACAGCATCTGTAGCCAGGTGGATAACATTTATATACATGCAGCTGCAACTCTGGAGTTTGGTGCCTTGCTCAAGGACACTTTCAACGTATGAAACATACTTTAGGAAGTGAGTTACCATCTTGACATTTGTGCAGACTTGTGCTGGCAGGCAGTGGGAGAGGATGCACCCTGCGTTTAGAACAGCTTCATTCAGAAACACAGTTTGTCAGAAACTTTCCTGTTTGCAGGAAATATTGGACAGAAAAGTCCAACAAGCTGTGAGACTAAATGAGACGGGAGAAAAGAATATACTCCGTCTATCAACTACACAAGACCATATAACAAACCAGCCTTTTGCGAATGTCAGTCTGTCATGTGCTGACATTTGAGGAGTTCATTTACAAAAACCGGCATTTCCCAGACAGTGCTAATATCCAGGCGGGCCGCCCAGGTAAATTAACAGAAGCCAAGTACTTCTCTTAATTCATGTTGGGCTCTTTGATGCATGAAGCTGGTGATTCTCATCAATGTAGATTTCGAATAGTCAAGATCTGAATGCTGCCAAGTGCTGAAAGCTTGTCATTGAGCTGCATGTTCATAATTTATTTCACTGCATCTGTGCTGCTCGTGGCGTCCGCGCCAACATAAACTGAATGGAGAGACAGTTTGAATCGTGGCCTCGGTAATGAGGAGGAAGTAGTTAGCTAATGTTGTTGCACTGCCATTAGCTAACACAGTAATACTATAGTAGAGCTGAAAGCCTCACGGTTCTCATACTGTATTGATAACACTGAACAAGAGAATAGAGGGACTGTTGTCTCATTCTGCTGAGTTTGACAGGCAAAAGACAAGATTTAACTCTCTACAAGCTGGCAAATAAAGTTCTTCTTATTCTTAGAAGAGAAAGATTTGTTTTATGGTCACAACAGCTTCTTAAATTGAAATAATTTGAGAAGCATGTTGATGGATTCAGCTCAAGACTCAAAGCGCCAGGGGAAAAACGTTTATCAGTCGGTCATCACCCCGACTAAAGACACACTGCTCCAGTGGACTTGTGACACTATTTAAGGTTGTTTCAGCAATCTGAGTGTGAGGCTGTGGTTATTTCCTGCAAACAGTGCATACCAGTGCAGATCCAATATGAGTTCAAAAAGTCTTTTAAAGTTACGCCCATTCATTTTTCTCCCTCTCTTTGATTGCAGATGAGCTCAGACTGTTGAAGTGCTGCTGCAGTATTAAAAAAACTCTGGTCTTGTAGCCCTACTAAACGCCTAAACGCTTTAGGCTCACTGTGCTCTCGGCTCAAATTTCTAAGGTCAACTTTGAGGCTATGCGTCGCTATTTCAACTGCAACTACTCTGAACAGCAGCATCAGCATTTAGTGTTGTAAAGAAATATATAAATAAATAATGACGCATAATGAAAGCAAAATAAAAAACATACACGAGGGAAAAAAAGGGAAAAATGAAATTACTGTATTCAGATTCTGTCCAGTATTCTTTTCAAATTGCCACGTAACAACTAAACTTCAGCAAATCTCTGCCAACCTTTGAAATCTCATGGATTCTTATTCCTGCTGTCACTAACTCCCAGAAGAACCCCTGCCCCCCCCTTAAAAATGTAAAATCCCAGATCGTCTTCATGTATTGTTGGAGGGGAAAGCGGTGGGGTAACATATTATTGTTGTCACATTGTTGGCTGGGGAGCGCAGCGGGTATGATGGTCTTTAATGTAGTAACTGGGATGTTGGTTTGTATCCCAGACCTCTGCTGAAGTTCATCTGATGCCACGAGAGTCTGGAGGGGGCTTAAGATGCTGGAAAGCTGGCGAATAATGAACGCACACACGCAGACGTCCATGCATATACATAAATACATGGAAAATCACAGTAGCACACACTCAAAGAAAGAGTAAAACACATATAGACATTAATCACACAAAGACAAACATGAGAGGACAAAGACGTGTGAAGAGAAAAAGAAAAATTTAAATTTGAATTAAACTTCTGAGAGTGTAAAACACTGAATGGAGGAAGAAGAGTGAAGAGAATACAACAAACAACAAGAAATGAAACAGATCTCTGACCAGCTGCATGTAAAGGCAGGTTTTAAAAGTTTTTTTTTTTACAAAGATCCGGGTCATGTAGACACTTTCTGACTTTGCGGTCGGTCACACCAGAATTTACAGCCGTGAAATGTTGCACACAAATCAGTTAATGTCAATGGAATCACTGCAATAAGTGGATTCTCCCACTGAGGCAGGGGAGTTTGCTGGAGGTCAATACCGGTGGTTATAAACATGAATTTGCACTATTTTTTTTTTTTGCACAATTACAAACCACTGTGACAGTGCTGAATTACAAGTGTACCTTCATCACCAACCTTCCAGCACCAACCTTTCCTGTGCAAATGATTTTCTGCCGTGGCCTGATGTCCCCCGTGGACCTGGAGTTTTTGTCAAATGCGATGAATGAATGAGAACAACAGCGAGGTGTAAAAGAAAGGGCGGAGACTCAAGAAAGACAGAGAGTAATAGAGCTAAAAGGTTATATATGATAAAAAAGAGATGGGAAGAGGTCTGACAGAACGAGGGGACGACGGATAGTGAGAGAAAGTGAAAAGAAAGAGTGACCATGATGAGCCAACACAGGGATTCCAGCCTCAGCTGTGCTTTGGTTTCTGCTGTTGGCAAACACACCGACGTAACCAAAACCAAGTGATCCTCCTACTATCCCCCCCCCACCCACACACCACCACCACCTCTCAACACACACACACACACACACCACCCCTAAAATACATCCTCTCCCTCCCATTGAGCTCTGAGGGGGAGATATTTGCGGGGAGAAAACAATGTACGTTCCAGTTCGTTCCCTCGTCCCTTCACAGAGACAAACAAGACTGTGGTCCCTTCCCCAGAGACAAGTGTGTGTGTGTGTGTGTGTGTGTGTGTGTGTGTGAGACCTCTCAAAATTTTCCACAATAATCAAAGAAGCAATCAAACATGGCATGAGAAACAAAGACAGAGAGGAAAAAAGTTTTATCCGCTCATGAACTGATGTTTCACAGGCGTGTGAGACGCAAACGATATTCTTAGGATTAATGTTATTAGCATTAAGGTCACCTGCAGGCAACAGAAGCTTTAACTTGACATTGCTGAAACAATAGATTGTCCGTAATGCACTTTTAGAAAACATTTTTAGCAAACTCAAAACTTGAGAGGACTACAAACAGTTCTTATGATCCATCAGACACTTTTTTCAGTCAAATATTCCTAGAAATGATGTCCATATTGGATCCGTCGTTCATGGAGGACAGTGGAGTTTGCGTCCCATTACAGTCTTCAATTTAATGTTTTCTTTTTTACCAACTTGCTAACTTTGCCAGCTGTCAGCTGTTTGATGGTGGGCAGGGAGTGGGTGTGCAGGGACAGTGGGTTTTAGGTGGTAATTTTCTGCGGGTTTGGCATTGTAAGCATCCCTTTTCACATGACTTTAGTATGTTTATCTACTGTTGATGTAAAGAAAACTCATTTTGTGAAAGTGAAACTGACTGACCGTCTCTGTCAAACCAGCTCGAGGTGGCTAAACTGAATTTCAGACCATAAGGGTGACCAGAGGTGAGCTCCAGTGTTCCACAGACGAAGCTTCGGCGTGATCCGTCACTCTTAAGGTGCCTTCAGACGAGGTGCTTTTAACAGGCGCCAACTTGTTGCCGACCAGATCCAGTGGCTCATTTCCAATTTCCTTTGAACTGCTACGCATCCCTGTGAGTGATGTGACTTAATGTGGAACCCGTCCACGAGTGAGCCATTTGGAGATTCTCTAAAAACGTGTTTGATGTCCGGTCGAGCCAACACGAGTCTCTTGACACCATCTTGCAAAAATACATACATCACTTTTGTTTTTGGAATTCCCCTTTTTTTTCCTGCAAGCTGATTGAGAAATGATGATTTTGGAGGTGAGACACGGGGGAAAAGCCCGTGTCTGACTGTCATTTCACACATCATCGCAACAACAGTGGTGCAGCGTAACTAGGCAGTAATTATGAAACCTGTATCCATAGAGTCTCCTAAGCAAACACCACAGGCTGGGAGGCAACAACTGCGGCCAAGTCTGGAGACACCTCAAGAAGATTTGTGCTCAAGCATTGCATGATGCACGCTAAATGCTTTCAAGGTCACTTGAAGATAAGAGAAACTATGTTGTTAACAGCAGAATAATTCTGTCTGTTCACAGCACCTTCCAGAGGTGTGACTCAATCAATCACATTAATAATAACATCTGTAATTTCAACTTTTGTAGTTCATCCCAATCTGAAATTTTGCGTCAGATCTCGTCTCAGAGCTGTGACATTACTGAATTTCTGGTCGCTGGAAAAGTCACGCTTGTCACGGCTTCTAGCTGGATCTGTTTACAATTTTTAGACGGAGCACTGGGTACGATTGTTCTTCATGCCAAATAAAGAACAGTGGAAATGAAAGCTAACAAATGGCAGAAGAGGAGGACGACAGAGACAAGGAGAAAAATGAAAATGTGTCAACGAGGGTATGACCTGAAAGCTGGAAGCCGTGAGCTAGAACAAACCCTGACGACGCAAGTTTCCAATTTACACTAATTATTACAAGATGAGAGAGAGAGAGGGGGGGGGTGGTTCAGAGCACAGACCGAGGAGGTGTGTGTTTATGTATGGATGTGTTTGTGAGACACAGGGGAAGTGTGTTAAATGTTTAAGGAGGCTGATGACACATTTGTTAGAACAGAGGCCCATAATCTACTTGAACAGACCAAAGAAAGAGAGCTCAAACACGAGGAAGGATAAGCAGATACAGGCGCAGCGGAGGTATTTATAGTGTCAGATTGTGATTGTAGCTTTGGTTTGACAAACATTTCTGAAATAATAGGAAGAAATCACACAGAACACCACTAAGGGGAAACATAACGTTATACCACCACGCGAGGTTTATCCTCTGAATCGTGGCCATTTTAGGACGTCTCAGCTTGTCAGGCTCAGTTCTTCACTTAGCTAAACTGTCTCTATTCTACGCTGTAATTTGTCAGTCTCTGTGTTGGGTTTCTGAATAAAACAAAGCAAAACCATACTGTTGTTATTCCCCTAGTGATGCCAGTGGGGGTCCATCCACCACTTTAGTCCACATTCAAAGATCTCGACAATCATTTGATGGATTACTATGAAATTCAGTACAGATATTCAACGTCCATTGACAAGTTTATCAGAGATGTATCCTAACTTCTAAATAAAAAGGTATAGGCATTCATTGTTCCAACATCTTGACTATCAATGACTTAGAGGGGAACTTTTCTACAACTGCTGGATAGTTTAACTCTGACAACAACTCTCTGACTTTTCATGGAGCGCAATTGTTGAATCAAGATTCCTGCAAAAGTAACGACAAGGAAAGGTTACTAACTCACTTTAAACTTACAAATCAACATGTTAGCATTGCTAATGTGACATGATAACATTTAGCTCAAAGCAATACTGATCCCAATGACGGAGCTGCAAACATGGCTGTAAACTCAGTCCTTGAAAACATGAAATAGCTTAAAAAAAGTAAAAAGAAATCTCTGTAGCTTGAGTCCTTCACTGAGCTCCTCTGGGCGCATAAGGCGACGCAAAATACGTTTTCGCATTTGACCTGACGAAAAGACAAAACACTGATGAGTCAATACGCTGCAGTTGCAAAAATATGTATCTTTAAACAATTTAAGAATGCAGCGGGAACCAGCTGAATGAAGAAACACGAAACAAAGAGACACAATCAATAACAGGGTAGCTGATGATGATGATGATGACGATGGCGATTATGATAAAAGCTGAATGTCCACTGGAAATGTTGACGCCACCGGCTTTCTCCTTATGCTACGTTTTTCCCCCAGTGGAAACAGTATGCTGTTATTTCGACAGCAGAACGTATCCCAGCTTGTATCAGTGTGTGTTTGTGCTCCTTCAATTTTGCGGTTTTCACAGGGATACTAACAGGATTTAGCCGAGCCATTTGACCATTAAGCTAATTATCCTCTGTCTCCACACTCCCTCTCACACACACACACACACACACACACACACACACACCAACCTCCAATCAGCAGTCCGATATTTGATCCCCTCCACCTGACAGCTTCCAGCCCCTTGTCCGGAAAACTGACCCACACACACACACACACACACACACACACACACAGGAGCCGAGACGTTCCCGGCTATTTTCCTAGACTGGCATTTTGAGCCCTTTCCCAATTATCCTAACTACCCTCTAAAACACACACATGAACAGACAGACACATATCTACATGCACACATGCAATGACAAACATTGTATTTGCACATGAACACACACACACACACACACACACACACACACACACAGTGTTGGAAGCGTCTTGCAGGCCAGGCTTAAGCTTGGGTGGACATTCAGTTTGTGTCCAAAAGCAAATTAACATCACTGATACAGTTAAAATGTCAACAAACATTCACAATGGAGCCTTTTATAAATCACAGCGTGAGAAAGAAGGAAAGGAGGGAGAGAAAGAAGAAAGAGAAAGATTCAGAAAAAAAAACAGAATGAAAAAAAAACCCATCATAAAGTGGAGAGACGTACACACAGCCAAGAATTAAAGGGAGAGATGCCTTTGGGGAAGGAGAATGAGAAATCTGACAGCATGGAAGGATGTCAAAACGCTCACAGAGAAAACAAATAAGAGGAAAACAGAGAAGAATTACGACCCGGTTACAACGGCACACAAAATGCAGGAAAATGGCAAAATGCTGGCAGAAGCAAACGGCTTAATACAGAGAAAACAGAAAGAGGCTCAGGGAGCTATTTTAACCGACTAGTAGCACATCTCTGGCCGGCCAGCTTATTAGCGGTTAGCTTGCTCGCTACAGTGGTTCACCGACTGGCCCAGTGAGAAGTCACTACATCACCACACCGCCGCCAAGACAAAGCAGATGAATTCTACTTTACTGCCGTCTGGTGTGACCAGGCCATAAGTCAGAGAAAAAAACTCAGGTGATTAAGTGGAGAGTGATCAGAGATGAGACATTTGGTGAGAGCATTAGAGGATGTAATATTAAACGCAGATAAATCACATAAAAAAACACATGGAAATGTGATTCAGAAGACTTGAAAGTTGCTTCCATCAAAGCATTTCCACGAAGATTTCAATGCTTCCATCTCGAAATACTAATTTGTGAAACAAAAACAGTCCTCATTGACACGTAAATGTTTTTCCGCCTGATTTATAGGGAACAATGTTTTGAAGTAGATTAAATTAGAGGACAGAGAACTCTATCAATCAAATGCAAACTTCTTGAAATACGTAAAATGGTCGCTGTGCCTTCCCAAACAAACAGTACGCGTGGTGATGAAGAGTCCTAAATGGGATGCACACGCTGGACATCTTACTCAGAGCTGTACGGAGGATGGAGAAGAAATTACACCCTTAATATAGATAGAAATCCATTTGTGGTCTTAGTGTGATTGACACAACGAATGCTCCACTGCAAGACAAATCAAATGTGGCTTTGGAAATGTCTAAAAGATCTGTAAAATATGTCTGCTACAATCTCCCTGAAGTGTAAAACCTCCATTTCTTCGCTTTCATGTTTAGATGAAAGCAGGAACATTCGCCAACATGCACAATCCCACGTTTCAGAAGGTTTCAATTTTGAACTGGGGGTGGCTTTTATTTTGAAATAGCTCATGGGGCCTGTTTTTTTTTTGTGTGTGTCAAGCAGGTGATGGAAACATTGGGAAGTATGTCAAAAGGAGAAAACAGACATATTTATCCTTGGCCAGAGAACAGGCTGCTGGTTAACGTACACACACACACACACACACACACACACACACACACACACACACTGTTTATGTATATATTTAGAGCTACAGAGTATCAGAAGGAACAGCTCATACTTTCTCCTGCTGGCTAACAACTTTAAAGCCAAACAAGATAATAAATTGATTCAGAGTAACAATGCTTCCACTGTGCTTCCACTGAAACTGAAGGGAGGGAGAATACTGTATCCACTGTATTCTATCCTGGGTTTAAACGTGTGTATGATAGAGACGCACAGATTAAGACACGGCCGCATTAAATTCTCTTAAACTTTGTGTTGATGCGCAACATTTCCCATAAACCCTTGCTGCGCACCGTCCAAACATGCTTACAAAGTCAAAGTCGGCTTTATTGTTGATTTCTCCACATGTACCAGACATACCAGACAGAAATTAAACAAAAATAATAATAAAAGTGCACATTAAACATTAAACAATAAGATATATTAACTAATACTGAAGTGGTAAAGATGAAAAAGATAAAAAAAATGTATAAATATATGTGTTGTGTATGTAGAAAGAATAGCAGCAGAGGTTTCTGTATAGTGTACAGCATGATGGATTTTACTGTTACAGTGCAAAATTAGCAATAGTGCAAAAATAGAAAATTATGAAATCATGAAATTATGGAAGGATTTCTAAAAACACCTGAGTGGTTAGTTAACCCAGTACTGCGTTGGTGCTACATTGACCCACTGTGGGCCAATTTCTAACCCAGTGTTATTTAGTGTGTAGCTTTTCTTATTTTAGTCCTAGTTATATGTGTTTGGTGTTCTGGACCAGCCAGCCAACACCCTACGTATTCTTGCCAGGTATGTTTTTCCCAGGGAATAATCCCTCCCCTGTGCTGAAGCCCTTGTCTACCACCGCGGGCACTCATGAAGCCCGTGAAGTGCGTTGAAAGGTCTGGCTGTGACAGTCTAATCAGGTTTGTGTTCACAGTAAAATGATACGTGTTTATGATTGATGAGTGTTTTTACTCCTCCCACTGGCCAAACCCACAGCTCAGTGTAAAGCCGTCAAGTCGACGCTAAGTGGTTTGGAAACTTGGTTTGTGATCGATTTAAGAAAGTCACACTTTCTCATGATCATTTCCTTTCACCTCCTTTTAAACTTTGATGATCGTGAGAGCTACACTCGTGCTGTTGTGCAGTAATACACACAGACAAACACTGACAGCCATGGTTTAAAGCCTGGGTACCAGAAACTGTAAGTCATTTCAAAATAAGAGTTGTAAAAAAAATAAGTCACTAAACTGCTTTGTATCAAAAGCAGGTGCTTCGCCACAAAATGTAGTCCCTGACAGAATAAGTTAACATCCAACATCATGCTTTGTGTGTGAACTCATAAAATTAACATAGTTAATGCCAACAAACACAGCAGTTTTTAATGCCTTGCCTTTGTAACACACTTCCTGTTAGTGTCTGCTTAATTGAAGAAATTACTTCAATTTGGCACATAAAAACACGCTTTTATCCTTTTTGAGTGAATTTATTTTCCATCTGTAACGTCCCAATGACCAAATCACCTTTTTTTTTTTTAACCCTTATGTGGTGTTTGCATCAAAATGATCAATTTTTCCTGTTTTCTAAAAGAAAACCTACCAGATATATATTTTCCATTATGGCACCACATGCTTGTGGCTTAATTAAGAGCACATATCCTATACTCCTCTGCAAATGTATGGAAAGCTGCAGAATAGTGGGCTCTTTGTACAAGTATTAGAGAGGGTATTGGTAGACAACATATAACAAATGACACTCTAATCGTGTTTCTATCACATCTATTGTGTTTGATACTTCCATAAAGAAAATATGGTCCCCTCAAACCAGAACACAAACCATACCAGCAAATAAAACTTACTGCAGCCATATTTAAACAAGTAAAAGCTCTATTATGAGAGACTCCAACGAGCCTACTTATCCTGCTAATGGCAGTGCTTTGTTAGAGATACAAAAACGAAGAGTAGTTGACCTTGAACAAGCTAAAATAGGCCGAGCACTGAACCTCACTACTGGGTCTGTCATTGTCAAGTAGTAGTAGTTCAGCAGCATATGAGTGGTTTTAACTTTAAACGGTCAAATTCAGTTTCTCTAAAATCAAATAGAAATCATGACGGACCAGTAAAATGTTGGGAATATTAACCACAGTAAACATATAAGGAAATGAACGCTCTCAACATCCAGCTTTCATTAGTGCAGGATCTCCATCAGCCTCCATGTGTGCTCTTCTTAATGACCTTTTAATTTATATTCCTCATCATCTACTTTTTTTCTCTTGTCTCTTTGAGCTCCATCTGTGTTCCTTGACCTAATCCTCCCCTGGGCATCCAAAGCTCAATTTATTTTTTACGCAATTAACCCGAACAAAACCACTTTGAACTTGGAATTGACTGACTTTAAATCACGTTCAAAGGCACAACGCGCTCAACTACTGGATGCATATTCCATACATGAGGTAATCTGTCCCTCAACCAAACCCTGAAGTCAGTTGCAAAACAGTTGCGACGCGGTACAGTGGAAACGGGAGCTTTCATTTCCTTGCAAACATTTGGAAACCGAAAGCTGCACAAACATACAGGAACAGAGGTGAGTCACAGCGAGGTCACGGCGTCAGTAGCCGTGTTGAATTAACGGGATGGTGACATACAGTAAGTGATTAATTATGGGATTGCAAATGACGTGTTTATCTTATCTCTCTCCTTTTTCTGTCTTTGTCTGCATCTCCATCTTTACTTTTTCAACATCCCAGTCCCTCAGAGACTGGACCCCCTCCCTCCCTCCCTCCCTCCCTCCCTCCCTCCCTCCTCTCAGCTTTTCCCTCCCGCCGTCCTCCGTCTCCTTCCCTCCAACTCATCATCTTTCATCCAGATGCCATGTTGTTGATGAATTCAATCAAAAGCTCATTTGTCACTGTCTGGAAAACACACACCAAGAATGGGAGCATCTGACACATTGCGAAAACAATCGCTGGATGCTTTGTGTGTGCTCGGGCGTCCTGAGAAAACCTTTTGTCGTGCACCTAGGTCAAGTTTTAGCGGGAGCCCAGAAGTAAACATGGTTGTTCCTGTTGCATTTGTGATATAAAACACACTTTCCATCTCTGCCTCCGGTGACTTGGATTCCCTGCTTGACTCAGAAGGACAGCCAAAGGTTACCAGATGCTAAATAACACAATGCAAACTTATATAACAGTTTACCAGCTATGAGTCAGTGCATATTAACATCATGCAAATTCATATTCTAACTCTGCAAAGACTACTCGTGATAGATAATATGACTGAAGTGTGATTTGAGCCAAGCAACTAAGACACAGTCAAGGTTAGGGAAAGATCATCGTCACAGTAGCCTCAATGAAGACGTTAATGCAGGTCAATGACAGGACCAAACTTTGGACACGTTACAGACCCAGTCACTACCACAACCTCCACCCAGCTGTAGTACATAAGGTACATGTGCTACACTACTTCCTGCACTGGCACTGACTGTTAGCATTGGCCATGAATTGAGAGGTATGGAATCACGTGATATGGACGTGCTTCCTGAAAAGACCTGAAAATAAACAAACATCGCGGTAAGACAACCGTTGTAACACAGGATCCATTTTAATGTCCTCATTAGATGCTAAAATGATCAGTTTAACAGTTGGAGCTGCTATTTAACAGATTTGTTTTGCTTACACTGGCTTTGCCAGACCGTGGGGCACAGATTGTGGAAGAGAAAAGAAAAGAAAAAGCTGGATGAGTTGAAATCAAAAGGCAGGAAGACAGCTCTGATTCTGCTGATTCAATATTATACTCACTTAGCTGAACAGTCGCCAGCACCAGTGGTGGACACTGCAGGATCTACGGATGCTCACTGATTGCAACATGATGGCCCAATGGTAAAGTGCTGACTTGGTCTATCAGAGCTGGAACCTTAAAGTTACAACTGGAATGAACCAAAAACAAGTTAACTGTCCATTGCTCCTTTGATTGGTGTCATTGATCTCAGCTAGAACAAGGACACAGATTTATGCTTGTGTGTTTGTTGCACTGCAGCAAAGCGACGAGCCGCTCAAGGGAACAAACTAGGGGTCTGCTTTTGAAATTCAAGTAATATTAATTAGGCATCACAGCTGGAAACGACTGGACACATTCCATCAGTTGTTAATCAACAGCCTGCTAGTAACCAAACAAAAGAGAATCAGCCTCAAGTTACCTGAAAACCTCACCGGTCTGTTAACAACCCACGTGAAGGAGGATCACACAGAATGAAACCCTTTTCCTGTCGTCGTCATGTCAAAGAGGTGCTCAGAGCCTTTGAGAACGGCTGCAGGATGTGTAGGACCCAAAGCCTTGTTTCCAGGAAGAGCTTTTGGGGAAGGGGATGATATGTGAGCAAGAGCAGAAAGGAAGGACAGAGGGAAGAAGAGAGAAGTCGATCCAGGTGCTTTTAATTACGGCTGCTGAGAAAATGGCAACAAAAAGAAAAATGAAAGAAAGAGGATTAAAGATTGAAAAAACGAATCCCTTGCTGAGAAGATTTTTCTGGTTTTGTATTTTTCAAATTATCATTCTGTGGTCTGCAAGTGGGTGCGTGTGCACATGTGACTGCTTAAATGTGTGTATGGATTCTGCATCAAACAATCTGTAAGTGACAAAAGGGCCAGCTGTGTGTGTGTGTGTGTGTGTGTGTGTGTGTGTGTGTGTGTGTGAGTTTGGGCCTACATGTGAATACATTCAGTGTACATACAATTCAGTGTTTAAGTGTGTTCTGTGTGTAAAATGTGTGTGTGAAAAATATGACAAACGGAGGCAAAGCTCTGTGTGTGTGTGTGTGTGTGTGTGTGTGTGTGTGAGAGAGAGAGAGAGAGTGTGTGAGTGAGAGATGGATTAATGATGTTGACTATGTGTTATAAGTCTCATTGTCCTGCTAAGAGATGTTTTATCACACTGGCACTCAACTACGAAATTTAGCAAAGATAACCCACATCCCTCTCTCTCTCTCTCTCTCTCTCTCTCACACACACACACACACACACACACACGAGAAGCTTGTTTTGCAAGTTCAAACATGCAGTAGATGCAGAACATATAAACATAAAACATGTTAGCAAACCAAAATGGAGAGACAGGAGCCGATCACTGTAGCTGAACTTTTTACCCAGGCTGCTGTTTCCAGTCTTTGTGCCAAGCAAGACACACAAGTTAGCTGATCCCAAGGCTGCACATGACTTTATTCATTATTAAGGTAGAGACAAGTGGGGAAACTGGAGGGAAATAACAGTCAGTGTGGCTGTGTGGGAGCTCCACATACCAACACCTCTAAACCTCACTTTTAAATCTTATTTGTTTAATAATCTTTGATAACTTTCAGCAGAGCGTTCACACAGTGAGAATCTGTTCCTCCTGGTGCATTACGCTGTTTGTTTCATAATGTGCACGTCAGCTCTGAACATTTTTTCCTTCAAATGTCACTTCGAACGTCTCTCCGTGTTTTTGTGTACAGCGCAGCATTTTCATCCACACAAACACACACAAACTCACGATGCAGCTCTGTTTGTGCCCGTCTCCTTCACACACCTTAGCAACGGTCGCCGAGTGTACAGACACATCACCATCCAAAACAAGCTGATGTCATTCTATAGAAAAAGGGAACATCTCTCTGTGCTAACACACACACACACACACACACACACATCTCTGTCTCTCACACACACACGTTTCATTAACAGTGCTGTGTAGATATTAGCGTCGTCAGGTTTGGAAGCTAACAGCACTGCAGTGACAATGCGGCTCATTAATCACAAAGCAGAGGAGCTGAGTGACCAAACACTGACATGTAACTCAGTACACTCATTTGTTGTGTTTTTGTTATAGTTCACTGGCTACCTTACTCTGCTGCATCAGCAAAGATATAATTATGACTCTTGTTTGTTGGGGCTGCAACCTTTATTATGTAGTTCTTTTTACACAAACCATGATCTTCTCCAGACTCTAAGTTTTTTTTTGGAATAGTGATTATCAACTGTTTTGGAAGGCAATGAGAAATGATGCCGTCCTGCCAGATAGGTGTGTCCGATCATAAATAATAAAATGTGATCCTGAGGATGAGAGAGAAGAGAGGAAGAACACAGGGACTGATAACCAAGGGAGAGAGGATGACACAGGAGAAAGGATCAGAGACAGAAGGATGAAGAGGAATCAAAGGAAAGCAAAAGAGAGGCACGAGGGAAAGGTGGAGGACAAAGTGAAAGAGAAGACTGGAGACAGTGATGGTACATAGAAAGAAAGAGAGATGGGGGGGTGATATGAAGATGATATGGGTGGAAAAAGAGAGAGATAATATAAGACATGTGGCGGAGAGGCTGACGAAGTAAAGGTTATAGGAGTTGATGTATAACAATTGATTAAATACAAAAAATGTCAGAAGAATTATAAGAAATAAGCTCTGAAATCTGAATAAGGTAATTCAGACAGAAGGAACGGATCAAGAATGAAAACTCCACATCTTTTGTTCTCAAGACTCCTCTCTCTGTCTCTAACACAGTATTCAATTCATCCTGCGAATCCCAAATGGCGACAGCAACTCAGATATTCCAGCTTCGAGCCAGTGGTCAAATCGAATTATCTTATGTTTCAACAATACAGCTCCTCTGGGCTGCATCACGGCTAATGTTGATGTATTGTGTTCCGAGATTTAACCCCAATCCAAAACCACAGCGGCTGATCCCTCAAGTGTCAGCTCGGACTAATACCTGGAATCGAGCGCACATCTGTAACCCACAGACACTTTGTTCTGACGGTTTTAGCTGAGGAGCCGAGCGCAGAGCGGCGACCGGAGGGAGATGTGGAATTACCGTCCGCCACCGCACAGATCCATCTTTGTGTTTGATGGCCGCTTAAAGAATGCATTACACATTCATCCTACCAAAGCTTGTTATTCTTAGAATTAGTGAATTATTCTACTGGCTCCTGGAAAGCAATTACTAAAACTTGTGCTTATTTGGTGAAGATGTTCTCTGAATACACATATTTCACATAACAGTTTAAAGAGTATACATGAGCTGTCCATTACCCCCCAACACTGGTGAACAGTAAATGGGCTGCATTTACATAGTGCTTGTCTCCCTTAACATGCAATTCGTCTTCTCATTCATTCACACACACACACTTTGTTTGGTTTTTCTTAAACTTGGCCAATAAATGAATGAAAATGTCAGAATGAAGGCAGAGTCAGGAAATAAAGAGGCTCACTAGTCTCCCTGCGTTGTCATTATTCCACAACGCCAACAGTCCCAAAAAAAATGGAAAAAGCCCATTTTTTCCGATTACTTTTTGGAGTTCGTTGCTCCAAAGGTCTGAAAATACACATTCTCCGTGCAGTCGTTCAGTCAGTGACTGAGTTTTCCCTCAGTTGGTGCGTGGCATCGCCACCCGAGTAGAAACTCAGTTATAAATGATTGTTGAAGACGACATCTGTGGTACGATGTGACAATGCTCTGATTAAGGTTTGGTTAGGGTTAGGGAAACATTGAGGTTTGGGGTAAAGTAATGACTTTGTTAAGGTTGGGGGAGCTTTGTAGGCATGATGACAACGACAAACCTGTGCTTAAGGTTTGGGAGCGATCGCGGTCCTCTGTGTTAAAGAATGGTAAAATCACCTGAAATGTTGCTTGGGCCAGAGAGATAGGCTATTCAGGGCCAAACCACCACCGATTCAGCACCATGGACAGGGCAGGCAGTCACTAAGCTAAAAACTGCAGGGAGAGGGAGGATTTTCGGAGCAATGGACCTTCAGAACAATAGCTGTTTGTTTTCTGGATGGCGGACGCCGAGACAAACGGGCTTACAGTCTAATGGGACATTATTTGGACTGGCGGGGTTTTGGAATAATGGCACGGCACTGCAAGTAGTCACTGTTGCCTCTAGAAGTGGATTATCTCGTGAAGACGTGGATTAATTTTACCGTCTGGTGTGACGGGGCCTTTAGAGAGTGTTTTTCCTGCACTCAGCACGAGGCCGTCTGAGCCGTATCAGGGGTAAAGCTCCTGTGCTGTACTCCAGGATATAAAGGGAGCCAAGATTATGACTCCATGTTGATTAATACCTGGAAGAAAAGTGCAGATCGAGCTCTTTTTAACAGCAGGCCACCTTTGCGTTTTGGAACACAAGAGCCAACTGCAGCATAGAGGAGGAAATTACAATCAGCAATCAGTTGTAAAATCTAGATTCTGCTGATAATTATGTCCAAGGTCTTGTCTTTGCAAAAAATCTAAGTGGCTGTGGCCTAAGAAATTAAAAAAGGTTTGTTTTCCTGCCCTCAATATAAGGCCCTCTGGGCTCGCTCTGTAACAGCTAATGCTCTGTATTGTATTCCAGGATATAGCCTGATCCAAATACCACAGCGGCTGGCTGAGGATTCCCTCTGGCTTGTCTCACTTATTCTCAGATTGTTTTTTTTTCGTTTTTTTGTCTGTCCATTTTTGGTTCCAATGAAGACAAAGTGCACAAAAGACATCTGATTGTAGGTCAGAGTATGAAAGCAGAGGAAATTACCACCAGCCACCAAACATATGATGGTGAAACTTTCCCTGTGGGGGATGAAATCAAAAAAAATGTTGGTTGAAACAGTGGCTGGATGCGGGTAGTTTGAAGACAAGAATAGTTTTCTACCCTCAAAGTAAATCTGTCTGGGCTTCATCACAGCCAGTATCGCTGTATTCTATTCCAGGATATAGCCTGATCCAAAACCACAGCAGCTGGCTGAGGATTCCCTCTGGCCTCAGGCATGGCTAATACCTGGAATGAGACACAGATCAGTTACTCTGTCTGTCTCAGCAGATCTCTTGTGGGATTTTGAAGGCCGATACTGATGGCTTTGGCCCGACGCCGCCAACAGCCGATATTTAATACAGTATATTTGATTTTAAACTTCCACTTCAACGCTTTTCAGGCCAATATCTGCCGCAAAATTACAAGTATTCAATGGAAAAAGCATCTGAAACAGCAGTTAGGCAATGGAAAAAATATGATCTAACAATAATGAAATATGTTCCTGCATATTTTAGTGGAACCTCATCAGAAACCATTTAAATACTGACACTGAAAATAGTGTCCAGACCTTTGAGACAATATATATTCATGTTACATTTCATAGTATAAATTCTCTGTGTTGGTTCTAGATCATGTTAGTATCCTGTGGATGGAATAAAGGGTAGAAAATGCAAGAAAAACAGCTGCAAAGAGTTTTATATCCATGGACTGTGACTCACTCTCGACAATAAAGTCCAAAAATTAGATTACCAGTCAACAATAAGGTGTATGGATACGCCGCTGATGCAGAGATTACAAATATCCACCAGCTGACATGGACCTTCTCCTCGATGTGCTTCTCACGCTTCGGCACACTCTTTCTTTTTGTCTTATAAACAGCTATTGGAGTGCGACCCACACTTTGTCCTTTGTTATTACACACTCACATGTGTTTCCTATCTGTTGTCCTGGTTGTCTGTGTGTATCAGAGGCTGAGATCTCTCTTCACTCCTCGCATGACCCTCACACTGTGAACAGAAGCAGGCTCGTAAACTCCAAAGAGAAAAAGAGCAGGAGGAGTGTGTTTGTGTTCACCACACAGAGAAGCCACGTTGAATACAGGCATGACATGTTACAACACTCTCTGCTCAACCGCAGATGTAATAAAAGCCGATATGGTCGTATCATTTTCAGACAATGTAATCCATTATTTCAAAGACATACTACAATAGCAACGTGAAGATCTTATGATTATATAACGTGGTTTTGATGCACTTTTTGCACACTTAGATAATAAGCGGTTACATCTTAAAACCACTTTGTGCAGAACTTTAAACTGTCTTAATCTGGCGCCATCCGCACACCCTCCAAAGATGCAAGGGGGGGATCAGTGGGGGGAACCACAGCGACCGCTGTACACTAATACACGGCACCACTATTGCCTCAATTCTCTACCAACAAAAAAAATATCTGTCAGAATAATTTAAGATTAATTAGAATTCTGTTAGACTTCAATAACAGTTGATATTTGCTGGTGTCACAGTCAGACTGGGGGGGTTGTGGGGCAGCAACAGTTAGCATCACTGTCATTTTTCAATTGAGCGTGTTATTTAGAAAGAGCGAATGTATAAATGAGCCCAGCTGGAGTTCTTCTAATTAGCATAAAGCGCAAAACAAAATGTTTTCTGCTGATGGATTATTGGTTGGTAAGAGAAGAAATACTTTGGAACTACTGGAATGTATTTGTCCCACAAGAGCAAGGCTGCATGTGAGGAAATGTATAATGCAGTGCAGATTGAAGGCGTTAAGACTGGGACACTGTTTTCTTTGATGCAGCTGCTATTTGTGTTAATTTTTTTTAATACAGCCTTGAACGCATCAGGACATTCCCCGATGACAGTGTTTCTATCGGTGGCTTCCAAACTGTTCAGGCCGACAGGGACTGCACCAGGAGCAGTAAGCGAAAAAGGAGTTCTGGTGAACAACAGGTGGTGCAGTCCTGCTCATGTTACTATCAAGGAGCTCATCTGCAGCCCGGACATTGAACTGTCTGCTGTTGGTCTGCGTCCATATTATCTGCCACGGGAGCCCAACTTCACCCAGTACAGGAACTGTTCCCCCAGAGAGGAGAGAGAGGACCCTGGACCCTGGACTGGAGCTGCGTGTAACAAAAAGCAATTTCCCCCTGGAGATTATTAAAGGAATTCTGATTCTGATTCTGATTCTGAACAGGAAGGCTTTAAATTACGTGTTGCATGAAACCAAACACGCAGTTTTCAACAATGCTGCTTGTCCTCTGTTTTTACCAGTGAAAAACTTTGGTGTGGTCCTTTAGTAAACACAATGTGACACTTAAGCACATAAAAAGTGGTACAAATCTTTATTTTTTCCCCAAATGTGTAAAACTAGAGCTACAGTATCTGGTGCACATGTAGCACACCGTACTACAGATAATGTCCGAGTACACAGACTTGCAGAACACACCTGCACAGCACTTGAGTTGTGCATACAGGCGGTACATGGAGAGGAAGCGGCGATGCCAAGATCGTATCTCCACGGTAACAGTAACACACGAGATAGCATCTCAGCATCAGCGCACATCATGAGGGTGCGGGTGAAAGCTGTGTGTGAGGCCTGTTTGAAGATCCAAGTGTGTGTATTGCCAAGTGTGTGTGGATGTGAGAGGTCACGGAGTTGTTTGATGGGTTTTCTTACGGAACTAGAAGATTGTTTGTTTGGACACATACGCCATCACACATGCGATGAAACACGTATACACACACACACACACACACACACACACACACACACACACACACACACAGAGAGCCGGCGTTTAACATATACACGTGTAATTGCTCACATGCATGCACGCACACGCATGTATCCAGGCTCTGAACATGGTTATATGGAGAGTAAACAGAGATGAAAGAGGAAACACAGAAGCAGCTGACGGAGGAAGGGAGTGAAACAGAGAAGGAGGGATAAAAAAGGAGGAGAGGGGGGAAAAGAAAAGGAAAGGAAGGGAGGGTAAGTGCAAGATCACTGGAATATAGACAACAGAGAAGATGAGTGAAGATAAAAGGGAGGCGAAGGAAGGTAAGAAGAAACAATGAATCGGTGGTTGGAGTGAAAGAGGAAACAATAAATGCTGAGTAACATTTACAGCTCAGCACTTTTCAGGGTCACTGACCCCCAACACACACACACACACACACACACACACACACACACACACACACACACACACACACACTCCCTCTCTCTCTGGGCTTCCTTTCCGTCTGTGTGATATACACACTCAGAACACACACACACACACACACGGTGATATACTGTATGTGGCTGAGAGACGTCCATAAATTTTTAAATGGAAAAAATCCCTTTCTGTTGACTTCTACTTTACAGCAAGCCAACCTGGGTGGCTTCTGAGCGTGTGTGTGTGTGTGTGTGTGTGTGTGTGCTAAACTACTGTTGTATTTCTGTTTCATATACTTTGCTGCTACTAATCACACTGTGTCTCTCTGGCCTTGTAATTTTGAGTTTAATTGCTCGTGTGTTTCTATTTTTATTTCCACTCTCAGTCCTGATTTACATTTTCTTACTCGCCGTTTCTCTGCACTCTTTTCTTACTGTTATTATTAGCTTTGTATTTTTGTTTTATTATCATTTTCTTTTTGACTTTTGCATTCAGTTCAGTTAGTTTCCAGAGTGGGTTTGTTAGTCCCAGTTTAGTTTTTCATTATAATAAGAGGGGTGTTCTTAGAGTCTTCAAGTGTCTTAAATTCACTCTTATTGATAAAAGTATTGACTATTGTCTAAAATTCTGTTTGGGAATGTTTTGAATATTAATTCGTAGAATGCTATAAGTCTGGTCTGAATATTTAATGTTTGACCAAATCAGTCCAGACTTAACTTTAAATGTCTGTTTAAATGTCTGCTACAGTGAGCACATAACATATGAGACAGTTTTAGTGACTAATATCAAGCATGAATATATTTTCTTAAACTAACAGAATAACGTGACGTACGTATACTTCTGAACTGACAGTAAATGTATTTGTACGACTGTATTTTCACATTTGATTGCAAAATTGGCTTTAAATTGAATTAAATTGAATCTTAAATTCAACCTGCAGATACATGTAGACACCCTGGTGTCATCTGCAGCCTCAATAAACTCCTTCTAAAGCCAGGTGTGCCGATACATTTGCTCAAATCTAAAATTTCTAAATCTAAAATTATTCATTTTGCAAGAACACAATATCATTCCAGTTTTTATTAAAGTTTAGTTTTTATTTTTATTCCACTAAAATGTTCCAGTTTGCTAGTAAGAGCTTTAATTAGCAGATGCTTCTCTCTGTTCTAGTCGTTTCTGTGCTGCCCAGCGGGTCGCAGTCAGTTACATAGTTTCTTAGTTTTCTTAACCTCTCGCCTCAGTGACACACTCTGCCATGACGGCCGCAGAATACACACACACTCTGACACACCTCACCGTCGTTTATACAGCTGTCTGAAACGTGTGTGTGTGTGTGTGTGTGTGCTGCTGACACTGCTCTTACTATCCAAAATGAAATGAGGGGAAGAGAGGGGAAGCTAAAAGAACAACTATTTCTTTGTTACAGATCTTTAATCTTACAATGGTAGAGTTAGGGAGAGAGGGAGAGATGGGTGAGGCAAATATTCATGTCACTCATCAATCAGATTTGCTGGGCAAGGGGAAAGAGTGTGTGTGTGTGTGTGTGTGTGTGTGTGTGTGTGTGTGTGTGTGTGTGTGTGTGTGTGTGTGTGTGTGTGTGTGTGAAACCAAGTTCTTCTGTCCAAATGACTGATTCATTCACCCAAACTTTCCCCTCCATGACTCTGCCTTCACTACACCGCTCTGTGCTGTGTGTGTGTGTGTGTGTGTGTGTGTTCAGTGGATAATCAGTCTTTGTAGCACAGCTGAGCATTGTGCCGCTGCGTACTGTACACTGGAGTGTACACGCTACACATGTGTTTGTTTATGAAGGACTTTGTCTGGCCGCGGTGATGGGGGAAAGGCCATTTGTACGGCACCTTTCAAACACAGACTCTCTTCCAAGTGGTGTGCATATACAGGCCTAAGGCAAAGAAATGCATTAGAACATTTGGAAACATGACAAAGAGCAAAGTAAAATCCAAAATTCCTGGAATAACATATTAAATAAGGAACAATGGCTAACATGGTGCAATAATTATGGGTTTGCAGTACTGTACGTGTCTATCTACTAAAGACATCTACAATCTGACACAAAATACTGACTTAAAAACAACTTTATTGATTTAAAAATTACTGTCTTGTGTCCAAAGCAACGGTGCTATGCAGAAATAAGAGACCGTAGAGTGCCGTAATTGACCAAATCAGAATTCGGTGTTCATAGGAAACGTGTGATAAAATAAGAAACCGCCTTAATTAATAGACAGATGCTGAAATAACAGACAGAAAGTTCACCGAGCCTGTCAGCTAGCAAACCTAGCCGTTAGCCTTCGTGCATACTCTTCATTTATACCCTGCTGGCAGCTAATTTGTTAATTGTTCATTTGATTTCTGAAAGAAAGCATCATGACTGTACAGGACATATAATCATGTAGAGACATGCTTCCTCCCGCCGTGCAAAAAGGAAACCAAAATATCCCAGCTGCCATCTTGAACTGGCGACATCATCTGGATCAAAAAAATGACCACGTGAAGAGACGTCAGCGCGATAAGAGTTTTATTTTGGCCCAGCCACTAACAGGGAAGGAGCAGTGTTTTTTAATCCAGTCATTTTGGCTTCTCTTTTGGGACGCTGTCATGTCGCCTGTCTTTATATACAGCCTATGGTCACGTCTAATCGTCCGGTATTTCCCCGATGTGCCGTATACATGTCTGAGGCCATCGCGGCCTGCTGAACTGGAGTTAACTTTTCAGCGTGGGTCTGCCTCTGAGATACAAATGATGTAGTTCTCTGGCTATGCAGCGGTTTCTACTTCAAATATACAGTTTGGACACACCACATGCACAAACGCACGTCCAGAATGAGTTTCGACCAAAGTCCTTGTGTGTCCTCACCAAAGGCAGCCCTGACCCTGAATCAGGAATGTGGTGGTTTAGACTGTGTGTCCATCCTGTATATGCTTGTGTTTGTGAGTTTCTGGTTTGTGTGTGTGTGTGTGTGTGAGTGATATATGTGGATCTGTCGTGGTAATGTGCCAGTGCATGACATCATGGGGTGCAATGACAGGAAGCTGGCTGCTGTGCGTGGGAATCAGACCGGCTCCACTCCCGTAGGTAGGGCAGGACGATGGTAGAAAAAAAAATCTGTCTATCACTGCTTTGGTAAGTCAACATTAGCTGTCAGGACAATTTGAGCCACAAATTACAAAATTACAATGTAAAAATCAGTTGATAGAAGGGAAATAAACTGAATATTATATAAGACAATTGATTAGTTTTAGGCAAATGGTTGTTTAAAGACAAGATTAGATAGATTATAGTGTTTTACAGATTCTTCCAAGGACAACAAATGATATGCATGTGGCATCTTTCTAGGCCAAAAACATGTTTATAAAGCACTGATGGTGATGATGAGATGTTGCTTATCCAAGTTGAAAACGTTTTCAGTGGTAGGAGCCAATGCATCCCATGATAATGGATGTTATAAGGTCAAAAGCTGCTTTTAAAAAGGCAGTAAAAATGTCTGATTCATAAAGCTCACAACTCGTGCCAAAGCTCCATTTTGTTTCCAGACCATGATGTCTCATTAGTATCTGCAAGATATCCACTCTGCGTCCATTAGCAGGTGGTCTATGAAATCAAAATGCAGCCAAAGTCAAACTCTGGCCAAAGATCGTGCATTAACAAAGAGGTGAACAGCAAGGAGAAGACAGAATGGGCCGGTGCTTGCTTATTCTGGATGTGCTTCAGTGGTGAAGGGTTAGCGATGAGTGGCAGCGGGTAATACACCAGGAAGGGAGGGGACGATGAATCAGAGAAGGTTTGACCATGCTTATTATTCTATGTGTGTGTCAGCTACCAGCACATACCAGTGGTATAGTAAGCGTACAAGCCTCTGTAACCACGCAGAAGCACTTCCCCTTTCACCCTGCTCCTTTGTTTCAGCTTTCAGAGGGACCAAGGTTAAAGAGATGAAGAAGTTTAAAAATGTTTCTGACGTTTTAAAGGGCTAAAAGGAGGATTAGGGTTAGATAAGCTATAGCGTTGATTTGTCAAGTCCTGCTGAGGTAGGCGGATCGGATGGATGGATGCAAGTGTCAGTGAAAAGGTAACACAATCATTACCAGCCAGTCACACCTGTCAAACAAGACAGTGTGCATGTGTAAACAGATTGCTGCATATGATTCTATACTATAAGCCATAAACTCCAAGAGTAGTTGGCTTCATCTGAACAAAGCCTCATACTTTGCCCCACTTTGTGCCTCTTGTTACACTCAAGAGACAGAACTAAGAATCCATCTCTCTTAAAGATAAATATTCAGCAATTGGTGGAGAACAAACCACTCGACTCTGATTACTGTTCCAGAAACAGCTAATATGAGCATTTTCTGTTATGCCATCTTTGTGGTTAAGGTCAAAAGGTTAAAGACACTGAAAATGAGTTGGCTAGGAGAGGGGAACTTTAGCATCTTGTTGTGACCCTGGTAGATGTGTCTGGTTGGGACGGGGGACCTGACCTGGTGTTTAACACAATGGATGGTATATATTTGCCTTTTTCTTAACATGAGTTTGGAGTGGATGCACTATACTAACATTAGATTTAAAGGAAACTTGCCCTCACAAGCCTACACCTATAAATGCTTGTTTGCTTCATGCTGTGTGGCACATCAAACTGCCAACTGACTAGCAGACAGTAGGTTTATGTTTCTCACCACTCCTAAACTCCCTCGCTGACTCAAAGTCTCACAAAGTAACCACACACTGTGACTGTGTGACACACTGACCCTCTGCACCAAACGCACCCAGGGCCTCCGATGTAATGACCACAGAAGGCTTCCACTTAAATCTGTTTTGGAAAAATCTGTGACTTTCATCATGTCCCCCGTCCGGAAATAACGCGTCATGCTGAAAGAGGGAATTCCAGAAACTGAAAATTAAAGATTTGTTTGTGATTTAACGGGGCTTCGGTTGGGAATGTTATTTTTCCAAGACCGATTTCCATGAATGTCACTAATGATGTCTGTGGTCGGTCTGAGGCCGCTGACGGCCAGAGGATGAGGAAGGAGAAGGAGAGATGGGGGCAAAGTGAGGTAAGGAGTGCAAGGAGAGAGGATAGACAGAAAGTGAAGGAGATGAGGGCAGAGACAGGAAAAAGAGATGAGATAAAAACAGGGAAAGATCAAGAAAGGGGACACCAGATGAGAGGAACAACTAGGAGAGACAGATGGAAAGAAAGATAAGAGAAAAAGGAGAGATGGAAAAGAAAGAATGAATAAAAGTTACAGACTAAAGATGAACGATTAAAGTAAAAAGGAGGTGACAAACTGCAGAAAGACAATCATGCAAGGACGGAGCAAAAGTAAAAGGAAGAAAAGACGGAGTTAGAGAAGAAAATAAATGGGGAAGAAAGGGAAGGAAAGAGAGTTATAGATGAAGGAGGGGGAGGAAGGTGGGGCTCACTAACTCCACGTCCAAATCACAGCCGCAGACACACGACTTTGGCCAAAACCTAAAGGCATCTGAAGTGCTGTTATATAGTTCATAACAACTGCTTCTATCATTATTAATAATAAGAAACCGCAAGTTGGAATATGTTTTTCTGCCTTTTTACTGTACCAACCTGACAATTGGTTATACTCCACACAGACCAATAAAAACCCAGCAAACTAGCTTGCACTTATTAAAACGAGCGCATGCACTCATGTACTGCAGTGGCCCAGCAATATGATTATGCACTTTAACAACCTGACAAATGAATAATATTCCATACAGGGCAATAAAAGACACTGTTCTCATAGAAAGGGGGCAATCACCAACAAATAATAAATGTCAACAACTGTAATGAACATCACCACACAGTCTGCCCAGCTGAGGATTTTCCATTTTGCTCTCGTAAGGAGCGAAATCTGAACATCTGAGAAAGATATTTCTGTCAGACACAAAGAAAAGGTTGATTTTCACATTGGCATATTTGTCAATTACACTTTGCAAAGGTTTAAGGACTTGAGGATGCAGACACAAACTCAAAGACAAAATAAGATTAATCCATAAAAAGTAGACAAACTGTTTTTTAGCTACCTCAACATATTTCCCTTTCTGTATTACATGAGCTAGCTGACCACCAATACATCCACTACGCCACTTTAGGGTTTTGTTAGCTACTTGACAGTTTTTTTCAGTGCAGGAGCTAAACTTAACATCAACTCTCTCATTCAGCTTTGCGTAACACAGGAACTATTTTCTAAAACGCTTGAGTAATCCAGGACCGTCATACTACAGATCACCTGTAACATCCTGGTGAGCAGCTCATGAAATATGTTGGCAGCGATCTTCTTATTGTCTCATAGTACAAGGTGAGAAAAAACACAAGTACAGTGTGTGTTTGTTGCAGCACAGGCCAAAGAAGAACCCAATGAAATTTGTGGCAGATTCAGATTCAATCACAAACAAGCAATTAAAAGCAGATCTGGACTTTTGGCCTCAGTGGAGGTCTGCGCTGTCCGAGGGCCCCTCCAGGTTTACAGGGTTTGTACTGACATTAGAGACCCGTCGTAGTCTGAGAAAGTCCTGGATTTTATCACCTTGCAACGCAGTGACTTGTTGTTGTTTAGCATTCCTTCTGAACTGAACTGCGTGAGTCACTAATTGACTGAAATGCCTCAGTTACGGGAGATGGGGGGTTCCAGGACCACGATACACGATATGACGGTCTTCCTGTGATTAATTTTATGAGACACTCCGCAGTAATGTTTGTAACAGCTACTGTTACTCAGATCCTTTCGGAAATGTGGCGTTGATTGGGATCAGGACCAAGTATTTCCTAAAATTGTGCCCTCTTCTTCTTCTTCTCTGTTTTTGTATTTGTTAATTAACACAAGGTTCCTGAAAGATGTTGAAAAGCTGCAGGACAGAGTCATTTCTCGGCGCTCCCTGAAGTGTTTATTATTCCATTGTCTTGCTGTGTACTCTACTGGTGAAATGAACAAGCCATGACTCTGTCAAACACAAACACGTACATGTAAACTCCAGCTTAGTCACTCAGTCCGCTGCGCCCGGATTCATTTGGAGCTCGTGAACACACACAAACATGCACACTCTGGTGAGCAATGCTGTGGTCATCTGAACCACAGCTAAACATCCTGGTACCAGACCTCAGGTTTGCCTGGTTACCATGACAGCACAATTGTTACTCCATCATGTCTATTATGGGATGAGAATGGGGTGAATCCCGGGTTAAACCACACATTTGTCTGTGTGTGTGTGTGTGTGTGTGTGTGTGTGTGTGTGTGACTTTACTGACCATCCTCTGTTACTTATGTTTGTGTGTGTGTGTGTGTGTGTGTGTGATTACAGGTCTGCTATGGGCTGGCTGTAAGGCACAGTGACTCGTCACTGTATAAACACAAAGTAAACAAAGACATCTGACTTTTGGCTGCCCTTCTTCACAGTCATTTCACATTGTAATAGTGTCATTCATCCTGCTTGGGTCGAAGGAGGCCCGCTCAACACCGTCAGGATTCCTGCACCAACTCCAAAGCAAAGACGGCCGTGAGCTGAACAGTAACCAGTCGCACCTGCTTTAACAGGTAAGAATGTAAGTCTGCTGACACACTGAAAGAGAAATTACAAAGATGTGAGTGGAGAGAGAAAATGTTTTGCAATCCAAAATGAATGAGAGTCCTGGAACAGCTACGACGCGGCTTTTCACACGTCTTAAGTTAATTGTGCAAGTTTGACCGCTGGACAGTCTGTGCAGTCCCAAACAGTCAAGCTAGCAAGCAGCGGACGTGTTTGTGCCACCTGACTCAGCAGGAACTCCACTCCTTTCTCTCACTGCCCGTCAGTGTCTTTATTAAGTCACTGCATACCTGCCAATTTCTATAAGCAATCGCCTCATCTCAGCGATTTTCGATCTAATCACGCCCCCTTTCGACTTCGTCTACGCAGGCGTGCCACTGCTAAAATAAAAAAAAAATTCAAAGTGGAAAGTCCTGTTGGTTGTGCCAGATGAAAAGTCAGGGGATCACCACGGCCTTACCTGCTCTGGAGCCACGCCAGCACCAGACACAGCCATGACTGTTTTTAGGCTACGTGATGGTAAAGCTGCTATTTGTTCAAAACCAGAAACATGTTGACTGTTTTTACTCTTCACTTCTGCTCCCTGTCCGTCCACTGTTTTATTGACCCAATCGAGAAATGAAAGCAGGATTTTGCAATTTGGTTTTCTTGTTATTTGTCTCTGTTTACCAAAAACAAACCGTTTTTTAAACCATTTTTCATATTTTGATGGAAACAATTGACAGATTTACATTCTAATTACAAATGAATTTCAGATTATCCAGTGATACCTGGACCAAATCTAATATTTCCCACCTTCTCGGCCACAGTGACAGACTGAGGCCACGTCCACACTGATATGATGGAAGCTCTTGTTGAAGAACATGCTCAGAGGTGGCTAAAACACCAGTCTCGTGTAGGAGTTCACACTGAAATATCTAAACTCCTACGTGTTAATGGCAAAAAAGCTGCTGGCTCCACTGACCTCTGCTTGGCCGGTAGGTGATCCCGAGACATGACAGATGAAGAGACACTAACAGAGACAGAAGAAGCGGGGGAAGATCATGGGAGTCTGCAGTGGATGTTTAGAATATGTGTTTGAGTGTAAGTGCACAGCTCTGTGTATTTGTGGGTAGCACTGAAATGTTTAAAGAGGAGGGAGACTGTTCCTTTCCAGTGACATCAGTGCAGAGGAAGAGGCTGCTATAATAGTCCCATGGTGCCTTTAAACTCTTGTTATGTGTGTGCGCTGGAATCCTGGCAGGTCAGCCAAAGGCTAGAGGAGCACTTGTCCTTGTGTCTTCATTTCTGTCTCTTTCTTTCTTTGCAGGTATTTCCTCTTTTTGTGTTGTTCACAAAAAGAAGAAGAAGAAGAAGAAGAAGAAAGATAAACAGAGCGAGGAGAGGATCCTGATGAAAGTATAAAATGAGACAGAGGCCAACAGTAAGGAAGACATAGGAAATGAGAAAGGGAGAAGTACACAACACAGCGATACAGACGGCACAGTTGTGCCAAATATGTGATTGGCTGGGCCCGATAATGGGGGCCTATAAGTTCCAGTAATTGATTGGCCGTCTGATCCCCTTCCAGTCACTGATTGGTTGCGATGGCGCCGCAGTCCAACAGGAGTGTCATCCAGCGGGCAGAGAGAAGACTCCAAACCAGGAAGTGACCAGGGCGCAGCAACGTTTCAGGTCAAAGCATCATGTACTGTCCCATTGTTGTTTTTGTCTGCTTAAAGCAATTTTCTTTTTAACAACGGGGACTGAAGGAAAGCCAAAGTGATTGGCAGTGAAAGTCCGCAGGCCATGTTCAGCAAAACGGGATCCATCCACAGTTACATACGTCTCCTTTGAGTCCACACTTGACACTTAGGAGAATACTGTGTCCAGACCTCTGCTTGTTTGTCTTTCCTGTGTAACATTATAAACAATTCATAGGAACACAACAACTTAAAAAGAATCACTTGTGCCGTTGTCAAATCTTTGGATTAGATTGACAGATGTGGTGTTGCTGGTATAATGGACCCTAAGTGTCCCAAACAGACACCAGTATACCGTTGGCTCTAACTGACGGTGGTACCACAGAATAAGTCTTGAAGGTATAATAGCTGCGACGTATGGATCCAATGAGCAAATGTGATAAAACTGATGCTTTTGACATTGTGAGTTTTCTGAAATGCCTCTAAAGTGACTTCAACATGGATGCTGCAGATCCAAATAGGACCCATAGTTGGGCTTAATGTAGATCCTTTCAGTTATTAGACCTGATGCAGCAGTCGTGTGTGTGTGTGTGTGTGTGTGTGTGTGTGTGTGAATTTGAAAGCACTTGAGTGCAGTTTATTTACCATTTCTCTAGAATGGAGAAGTCCTGTGCTGGTTTCCTGTGAAGGAAACTGGTGTCACTTTGCTATGTTTGATTAGGTCATTAAAGCTTTGTTGCCGTTATACTTTGTGGGACTTTTCCTCAGAGGCCGATTCATTCTTTAAGACATAAGTGAGACACTGTATGTGGGAAATGCTGCGCTATGAACATAGTTATTCACAGATGGGTCATGGCTTCAAACCAAAGAGGGATTCTTTGGTAATAAAGAAAAAACAGTAGTGAAGCCACATGGAATAGTGTCATATCCAGCAGTGCAAGAAACACACTGACATGATCACTATTTCTTGACATTTTCTAAAAGCAAAATGCAACAGTTACAACCGGTTTTAACATGAATACTGTCTCTTGTGTTTTTTATCCACAGAAAATAATAAAGCAGAGACACAGAAGAAAACACCAATGTCCTGAAATTATTAGGAAAAGAGCAGCTATTTGATGACCTGATAGAAATCCAGTGGAGGCTAATCACTGCCAGAGACATGCTGTAATGGCAGAGTGCAGAACCATGTAGAATATTCTCTACTATCAGTCCTTTAAACCTCCAGCCAAGCTGGCAAACATGTTCGTCTTGGCAAACAGAAGCGAAGAGAATCCCAGAAATGTTGTTTTGAGGGGAGCAGCTTGGGATAAATGGTAAGTAGCTAAGCCCTGGTTAGAACTGGTTTGGCCCTGTGGTGGAAACCATGCTGCTGGGGAGCATCCAGAAGACACAGTAGGACGTTGGCTTAAGTTGAGATGAAACTATTGGCAGGATAGAAGATGGCTATAAAATAAAGATATGAAGATGTCTCCATGCCTCTGATGATGTGTCCATCAGAAGCCAAACGAGGGTTAGAGTGACACATGCCCTGGAAAATCAAATGGACGTACTTACACTTGATATTCAAGTTTAGCATGATTTGTCACCTCTGGGTTTTACTGTGGTTTGAGTTATAATCTATTTATTGACAAATATAAATTTAGCATACTAACATTTTAGTACCTTTGAAAGTTAAAACCATTGGCTAAAGTTGAAAGGAAACTATTGGCAGTCTGATGGACAGCAATGAAAAACTCACTAATGATTCGTCCATCTGCCTAAAGAGGACATTCAGGGGTCAGTGCGTGCTCACTCCGCTCTGCTCCGGTCTATTTTAATGTACTGTACCTCCTTTGACTATATACGTTACTGACTGCTGAGGAGAAAAAGTCTTAGTCTTGCTCGGGTTTGAGTCTTGAGTCCATCTACAGAAATACACAAGACAAGACTTTTCGAATAGCACCTACAGAAACTCAAACTTCATCAACAGAATATCATTTTGATCGGTTCTGTGCAGAGAAAAAACAGGGAAATTAAAATCTAGTTTCATAACTTTAGGGAAAAAGATCAACCAATGAGTTGTGAGTTAGTTTTCCAGTCGTCTGCTTGGTGTTAGGCTACCTTCTTAGACTGTTGTTTGATTAATGCCTTCTTGGACAAAACATCAGCTTTGATACAGGACTATAGTGACCATGTATGTTATTTGCGCCTGATATGTCTCCAGCGAGGACAAAGATTTATATTAGTATAGAAGCAAAGCAGCCCCTCGCAGGCCAAGTCTGGATGCACAGCAATGCGATCATGTAACATCACATACAGCAGAGAGATGCCAAGTGTAACCATAGCTTTTAATTGTGTCTTAAGTTTGGAGGTCAGAACCTGACCAGGCCCCATTCGTCAAGATACACCATCAGTCAAGAGGTCATCTCAAGTTAGGCTGCAACAAGCTGAAATAACAGCTAGATACAGGCAGACAGAGGTTGCAGGCAGTGCAAATGAATGACTACAAACACACTTAAAATAATTCCCATATGACTAAACTGAAAGCTTAACACGAGCTAAGATTAATTGGGCCTGAAGTAACGGCCAACACTGGGAGCAACCAACGCAGGAGTTGGACTAAAGTTTAGATGGAGCTGAGGTTGGCAGATGGAAAGACAGCTATTAGAAAGAAAATAAAGATGTTTCTCTTCTCAGTGACTTGGATTCTCTAGCTGAGTCAAAGGGACAGCCAAAGGTTACCAGATGCTTCGGCGATGCAAGCTAGCCTGATGCTAAGCTGAAGGGATCAGGCATGGCAGAGCCGGGTGACTTCTCAGTGTTTTCATGTAGAGCTACTTGGACTTGTGTCACAAGTCTTCGCAGTCCAACCCGCTACGTAAGCCTCTGACGGGCTGTTTTCACTCTGTCCTGACAGCAGATGTCTCACTTAAGTGAAAATGCCAAGTTAAAAAATAGAGCTCACTGTTAGTGCTATGCAAAAAAAAAAAAAAAAAAAAAACCTTCCTGGCACAATGTGCCGAGTGCAGTTATTACACGGCACAGACGGACAAAGACCCTTTCATTTTCAGTGTTCATACAGTCATCATGCCTGACCCGGAGTGCAAAGCCTCCAACGCTGTGAAATAAATCCTTGGTGGCCCAGAAAGAAGTGTCCTGCATTGAGCATCTGAAAACAGCTAGCTAGTCAGTTCACATGCTCGGGCACTAGTTGGGTAGTGTATGTGATGTATGTATGTAATATCTATCTTCAGACAAGTGGTCTGGTTCGGCACTGGTGCTGTTGGCCTCTAGGAAACGTGCACTTCTGTAATTCTACAGCTGTCACATTAGCAGATATTAGCGCTGTGAAGGAGAGCCAGAGGTTAGATACTGCTGCGATAAAACACAAGACAATAAACACCTGTTTCACACCTTCTCTTCTATTTCACTGCTTTGCCGATTTGTATTTGTTACCATCTCTTATTTTGTTTTAGCCCTTCACATTTTCATTCCCCTTCTGTTCTCCCTGTGAAACTCATTACATTTGAATCTAACGTCATTATTATACTTTCCACTTTTCAAAAAATAAGACAAAACTGCCCAAACTGACTGAAAAGATGTACAAATATGAACTGTAGGTAATGTTAACAATTAGAAACAAGTGTTTTCTTAGACGTGACGATACTATTTTTACAGTGCAAGCACACACACACACACACACACACACACACACACATCCACACGCACAGCAAATAAAATGCAATCAGTTACAGTAGCCTATTGTACACAACCTCTGTGATTCATCTCTCACACTCTTTAATTTTCCGTTACTCTGTCTTCCTTTTTCCACATCCTTCTCTTTCTGTCGCACACACACAGACACATTTCTTAACCTTTCCAGCACTTATACACACTAATTACACCCTTTTCACTGTCTCGTGTACACCATCTTTCCAAACATGACCTGTGTCACACACAATAGACTGTTAATACATTTATACAAACACACACGCACACACACACACACAGATACATACACACATGCGTGTGTGTGGCTGTGGCAGAGGTAAACCAGTGACTTTGGGCCAACATCTGTATCACTGAGTTCAAGGAAAACACACACACTTACACAGGCCAATCCCATGACAGCATAAGTACATACACACCCATGGAGGAACGTTGACAAACAGCATGATTATAATGATGATGAGGTCTTTGTTCATGAACTCTGCAGGACCTGTGGCTGGCTACTGTTACTGTAACTCTCACACACACACACACACAGATAATAAGATTCTCAATCACATTTCAACTCGCAAACCTGCAAATACACAGTTTCTCTTTCACACTCGAACCCTAACACATTTTGCCCAACATCTGTATCACTGAACTCAAAGAAAACACACACACACAGAGTTTATGTTCAGTGTGGGCCAACGATGCTGCATGCTTTTGGTCAGCTCTGCTATTCAACCGGCTATTCATAGAAGACCACAAATTTATCACTCAGCAGTGTGTGTGTGTGTGTGTGTGTGTGTGTGTGTGAATACATGTGCATCAGCAAGAAATAGAAGATGTGTACTCAAGAAAGCATTATTTCACTGAATGAGAAAGGAGCATGAATAGAGAGCTGAGGATGTGTGTGTGAGTGTTTACTGTGTTGTTTGTGTTTTACAGTCTGTAATCATGATGTCAACCTAACCGTCTGAACTTTAACAAATGTTCCACGCTGACAAACAGATCAGAAACGCACATTCCTACGGGACCCTAAATGGATCACAGTGACTATATGTTACACAAGGAAAGTGGCAGTTGCACATGAACACACACACATACACACACTTATTCATACCTGTGGTTTTGGGATCTCCTCTGGCTGCAGTTCAACCGGTGAACTTCCACTGACCTGCAAGCTTTGGCTAAACTATCGAAAAGTAGTCAAATCAGAAAAGCATGAAAATCCTCATGACTTTAGTGACCAATTATGGAAAAATTCATTAGCTAGTATTTGCATTATCTAATAGTTTATCACAGATTAACAGATTAACTGATATTATCCATATAAATACTATAGCAGATTTTTTTTTCCATGAACAAAATTGTTTAAAATATTCAAAAACAGAATGAAATATTGACATTTTAGAGTTGCATAACCAGGAAGTGTAGGTTATGACATATTTTATGATAAAGTTTTATTGGCTGATTATTGATTTATCGTTTTAACTCAAGGTCTCTTGCCTTGATCTTCAGAGAGCCCTTGTTGAGATAACGGCTGAATTACGTTACATGGCACAAAAAGAGAACCACAACGGCTCCTAAAAGTCAAAAAGGAAATATATTGTTGTCCTCCAGAGTGACAAAAACACATTTTCTAATTAGTCTAATTTAGTTACCTAAGTTGTTCATTTAGTAGAAGAGAGTAGAACAGACTATACAGCAGGGTGTGATTCCCTTGTGACTAACCTATGAACATCACCTCTGACATCCATACAGCCGAGCTTGAGGCTTCAAACCGGCAGTGGGTGACATCACGGTGCTACACAGGCAAATTGGCCGTCCAATCGTTTCATTCAGGCTGAGTTTGTAACCCAAAACTGTTTCAGATCACTTACGAACTGTTTTCTGATCCGGGCCTGACATCGTCACTCCCCCCTGAGGATGCAACAACCTCAATACATGAGCATATCATCAGTTGATGTTATACTGCTCTTACTAACTAGAAACATGATGTTGACAACATCATAGTCTTCATTTTGGACAGTGGTGTTTAAATTGTGCCAAATACCTCGTAGATAAGAAAAATACAAATTGATTCTGAAAAAAATTGAATCCATGAATGCATATGAGACGAACAGTAGAGAAGGAACGATTCAAAGAGGAGGGAGACAGGATGAAAATCAGGACAAAAAGAAAGAAGAGGACATAGCTAATAAGAGGAAACCAGACTCCTGTGGGTTTTGGGCTGACTAATTAAGTTTCATCGTGGCGAACTCAATTCCCTCGATGCCAATACAACCCTGCTCACCCTGAATACAACCAAAATGATGGAAGGATTAAATCCTTATTATCAAAGTGATATCAGAATTTGAGCCATTTCTTGGGATTTTAAATAAGTGGTCTCTCTGAGAACGCTGACTAGCTGTTCTAGAAATTACACAATAAGCTTCAATAATCTTTTGGAAGTAGTTCATGGCCCCTTGGCTCATGAATGTTGTTCCATTTATGTGAGCTTTCCACTCAAATGAATAAATGACAATTCTGGTCACAAGTCTGGAAAGATCCAAACAGAAGTAAATCTATCAGGTGACAGCGGAGATTTAATCGGGGTTGTTTGGTCCATACATGCCCGCGTTTCAAGTCCTTAAGAGCTCAAGTATTTCATGGCATGTTGCCGTTTTATGGTTAAAATGAAATAGCAAACAGATGAGATGAATAAAGATGATGAACAGCAGTCCCTCTGGGGAAACACAAGAGGATTATTGAGCCGATTTACACTAGATTTGTCCTGGCTTTAAAAGGTGAACCCTGATTAGAGGTTTGGTCTCGCTTTTTTATCCCACCGTCGCCAAACTGTCCCTGCTTAGTCCTGTATGTCCAGAAATCGTCTGTGAAGACTTGATGAAGAGGAAGAAAATATACTTTTGCACTTATTATTGCAGCTGCAGTGTGTTGCATCAGCAATATGCAAGCTAAAACACCTTATGTTCGTAATACTGGTTGGTTAGGCTCACCAGAAAGGTGTAAGCCATTCCTTATTAACTCTTACCCTGGTTGAAATTGGCTGAAAACAATGATAGGAGAACAAATGATGAATTTTGTTCAATGTTTAGTGAAAGCACATACCTACAGAAGCAACAAATGGCCGTCAGGGGTGCCCTGATTGCCTGTTGACAGATGCAGCTACTAATTCATGCTGAAAATGTCACATCAAGTACCCATCAATGCATCAAATTGTACTTTATTGAAGGTCTGACTTCCTGTTAGAGACCACATTCAGTCATTTAAGTAGAAGACTCGCCGAAAGCCATGCCAGTGTGACCAAATGAACCAGACCAGAGTTCTCCGTAAGGATCAAGTGACCTCAAGAAAACAAAAGTTATTTCTCATGATAAGAGCAAATTCTCGAGATAAAATGTCTCAACAAACTGCGGAAAAAATGTTTTCTAAAGATAATGATTACAATTAAGCCATTAGTCCATAGATATCCTGACAGACGACATACCTTTGCATTTATGATGACACTGACATGAGTTGAGCTGAATTCACCTGAGCTAGCCTCATTTGAACAGAACTTGAATGAAAAGACTAACAAAAGAGTCCAAAATCCGTGTGATGCTAAATGTTTTCAGAGCCAAACAGGATTTTTGAAAGTCTTGTCACCCTCCACACCTAGTCATGAGGTATTACACGCTACTGAGGGAGGCTTCAGTGTGCAGTGGTGTAGTATTTATACTATAATGACTGGGGGTGACCTCTTCCTGGCACACAAGCCGTCACACAGGATGAAGAATAGTATATATGGTTACACATTACTGGAAGAGTGAAGAAGGATGTGTGGATGGATGAGAGAGAATAAAGATGTAGGCTATATCATAATCTAGAGCAAAATAAAGATCATGTAAACCCAAAGTCCAACAAAGTCATAATTTACTGCTTACAGCGAGGCTCCTCTTCATAAACATCCTAAAACCCAAACCCATTAACTTGGATATAAAGCCGAACCACCGCTGCTGCTACAGGCTTTGTTTTTTCTTCACCAGAGCTCAGGATCTTATTCAGCTATTTAGGGTGAGTTTCTGTGTAAAACCTGGCAGGAGGTAGGCGGATGTGCCTGAAATGCTATTACAAATTTAGGATTATCAACAGGAAATTCCTGTCACAGGTAGTTAAATGTACCAGACTCGAAAGACCTGCTAAAAGGAGCCACCTTATGAAATTCTACTATCTCAGAGCCCTTATATATGCTCTGCAAGTAAAAGCTAGTCAAGGCAATAGATGATAGGGAATTTGAATGATAGACTGCTCCTTTATAAGACATTTGTGAAACCACAAGGGGCCCCAGTGGGTTCCCTGATGAACTCCATCCTTAAAGGAATAGTTTGCGACTTTGGCAAATATGTCTGTTTGCTTTCTTGCTATGATTTAGACATCAAGATCGATGCCACCCTCATGTCTGTACTGGCATTTGTAACGATGTTAATTAAAGATTCA
Source organism: Pempheris klunzingeri (assembly GCF_042242105.1). Taxonomy (NCBI): domain Eukaryota; kingdom Metazoa; phylum Chordata; class Actinopteri; order Acropomatiformes; family Pempheridae; genus Pempheris; species Pempheris klunzingeri. The sequence continues at coordinate 2,907,669 of NC_092034.1, read as the reverse complement.
GGCACAGAAACAGAGTTGTTCTGAACAGTATATCATGTTGGCCTACCAGGACCTCTAAAGCCCCCCCCCGAAATAACACTTCATATTTTAGTTAATCTTCACAAAACCTGCACAAAGAAATGTCAAACTGAAAAACTGTGGTGAGAAACCGGCTTCTTTTCCAACTTGCACTCTTATCTCTGGGGTTTTTACATGGTGGTTTGCTCATTTAGATTCTTATAACAGAAATTGTAGATTATAAATCCAGTTTGTTGACTTGTCAGATATCCAGTGAGAGACCTGTGGCTGCATGAGGCCTGTTCATTGCCTGGAGCAGCAGCAGCAGAGGTGAATCATCCGTATTGATGCCTAAAGTGATTTTAATCAATTTTGAGTTCCTCTGTAACTTCACACTGGGGTGGAAAAGTGACAACAAAAACTGGGAGACATACTGAGTGAGAAGGAAGTATGAGAGCTGCAAAAAAAATATAAGAATGTACCCCTGGCCCAGAAAGGGACATTCAGCCAATCAGCATGCTTTACATATATTTCAACCACTTCCCTTCGTTCTTTGTCTTCGTCCGTCTTTCAATGCGTCTCTTTGCTCTCTTTTTATTGCTCTCTCTGTCTGCAGCCATTTCTTCCTTCTTTCTCTGTTATTCCTTCATACTTGTTCTCTTTCTCTGTGTGTGTGTGTGTGTGTGTGTGTGTGTGTGTGTCTGGGTGTGCATGCTGTCATACAGTGTAAGTGATACAGATAGAGCAGCCGCAGCCTATGATAACAGGATTACTAGACAGCCGTGTTTAATTTGAGCTCAGGGCAAATACAGGCTGAGCGTGTGTGTGTGTGTGTGTGTGTGTGTGTGTGTGTGTGTCTCCTCTGTCTTTTTAGGTGGCCTCGATTCCAGTAAGTGCAGTGTCTAAATTGGCTTGGTACCCCGATTTACCTTCCTACATGCACACACACACACACACACACACACACACACACACACACTCTGAGAAGACACCACCCCTCATATTTGGATAATACCTCGATATCTTTGACCAGTTCACTTATTTTTAGAAGGGATCACATCCAAGGAACATTTTTCTTTGTTTTAAGTTTCCTTTCACCCCCCACCCACCCTCCCTCCCTCCCCAACACACACACACACCAACATGTATAGAGAGATCAGCCACGCTGTCCAAAAAGAAGATGAGGGGAGAAATTTATCCTCCTGTCACTGCCAAATACTCAAAGTCATGCAAACATAGTTGGTGCTCAGATCCACACACACACACACACACACACACACACACACACACACACACACACACACACAATCCCTCTGTGCTGCGGTTGGGATTCTCAAATTAGCTGGTCAGCAGTCGGTCGTATCCAGGGGGTTGTCGGTTGGATTCCCGTAACTGAAGCAATTTGGTCCTGCTTTTTTTTCTTTTAACGCTATCTACATTCTTCAAATAACCATGACTCTTGACATTCCTTCCCCTCTCTGTTTCAGCCTCTCTGTCTCTCCACTTTCTATTTAAATGTTTATATTTTGTTTTTCCATGCACTAGCCCTGGTTTTTGCCTCAGTAAACCCACGGGGGGAAGTTCAGTTTCATATTATCTAAGTATCTGTAATGTTCTGACTTCTTATACCCAATTAGCTTTGCCACAGATTGCAGTTTTAGTCATTCAAGTATTTCTTGGATCAGAGGTGCTTTGGGGGGGAAGAACGCCATTAAATTCCAGGATTTTTATAAATGAAACTCACTGCAGTGTATTTAAAAGTTTGATTATTCATATTTTCATTTTGACCAGATTTTTTCCACAGTCTCGCTGCAGCTGCTTGGCCACATCTGTACACTTTTCTCTACACTCTCCAATTTGATGCACTTTAAGACCCTGTCATCAATCATCTGTGGTATAATGACATTCTGCTACTGGCTCAGTCACTGTGCAGTCCTTGGGTGTATGCTATATTTCAATATCCTTAATGCTTTGTACAATTGTTATATTGTATTTCTTGTTGAAATCTAATGAAAAAAAAAAATCCAGTCCAAACATATTTTTGCTCAACAACATGTGCAGGTCATTACATGTGTAGGCACAGGGCTAGCTTTAAAGGAATAATGTAATACTGCTGTTAATCTAATATTTCTGTTTTTAATAGTGCACAACTTCAATTCAATTTCCCATTCAAACTATTTCCCATAAACCCTAGATCCTTGTAGGTTTAAACTTCATCAGTTTGATAGAATGACATGAGTCCACGAGTGGCCACGGCTGGTTCAGACACATCTGTAGGAATAATAACACTATTCAGAAGTAAAGATAATAGCTAAACAGTTGGAAATATGACAGTGGAAGAGGGTGTTGGTGAATATCAGATAAACCAAGTTAAGTTGTAGTGTTGGCGAACCTTCACAAAGAAGGAGGACAGTTTCACAGCTCCCAAATCTCAACATTTAGCCACGACATTTACCAAGTTCCCCGGGCAGAAGGCCGGTTCAAAACAGAAAAGGAAAAACCATGTAAATGTTCAGTCAAAGTCAACACAAGTAGAAAAGAAACATCAACAGATGACAGTGACGGGGGTTTGTGCACTCGTCAGGATCCACCGGCACAGACGTTTCCCTGTATGCTGACAAATTAATCTTAATCTAGGAACATGTGTCATTTTGATTTCATTTTTCAGAGTAACTGATGAAAGAGACCCAGCGAGACACTGCACTGATTTACAGAAGCTAGTGGAACAGCTGTTACACAGGAAATGTTTCTGCTTCGGTTTCTTCTGTTTTCTCAATAAAGAATTCACTGATATGAATGAATGATCCTATAAAAGATGGTGTTTTGTGTTTAAGTCCACTAAGGAGTACAGAAACGTCCTGACTAGAACATGTCTCCACCCACTGAACTGTAACTCAACCAATGAGATTATTTCCACCACTGAAGCACTAAAATCTAAAGCTTGCTCGTGATGTTTTGTACATCTGCACATTCTGTCTTTTCTTCTTGTTCATATATTTGCAGTCTGTCACTAACATCTATCTGAACCTTTTCAACCTCTTTTAAACTTCTCTCCATGTAAAGTACTCTCTTTCTTCTTCCCTCTGTCTCTCTCTCTCTCTCTCTCTCCTTCCTCTCTGATCTTTCACTCCTCTTTGAGTTACACAGAGCTTTTGGTCCTTGCTAAGCAATATTCCAGAGGTTGAATTTGAGTGTGTGTGTGTGTGTGTTAGTGGTCCAAACCTCTCAAAAGGTGATGACAAGACCTCAAAACTCAGAGCTTTTCTTTCAGGCCAGAATTTCTCTCTTTTACTTTTATTACTTCTTCTTTTCTTTCTGTCTCCCTCGTCGGTTTTCTCCTCCTCTCCCTCAAGTCTGATCCAATTTAACATTCCCATTTTAAAAAGGGTTCATTGGCATTATAAAAAAAATAAACAATGCTGCCCAACCACTTTCTGGCACACAGAAGACTTCTGTACAAGTAAAAACTGTACACGGTTGTGTGGTGATCATTTGGTTTACGCTTAAAGGAAAGTTATTCTGATTCTCATAATTGCAGACTTTGAACTTCCTATAGATTACCTATACTCTGTTTTATTTCAGACACTTATGGACACTTGAATGGACTTCTGGTACACTGCTTATAACTAACTGTGCAACTGGTTTTGACTGTTCACTGATGGACTTGGGGAGGGGGCAGGGAGTTCAAAAAAGAGGGGAAAAATGGCATAAAGGTGCCCTATGGTAGATAAAACATAATAAAGTGCCCTTTGGGGTGGCTCAATTTGCAAAAAAACAGGATTCATTGACCTCTAGGGTGCTTTTCTAGTGAGGAAAACGTGATAAAGTGCCCCCTGTGGTGGCCCAATGAGCAGGAGAGGCTAGCACAGTGCTAGAAAAGGCTTCTACATGCCTCTGAATGGTTAAATAGTTACTAGTCCCCTTTGTGTGAAACGTAACCAGGGTTTGGAGCTGTTTAAAGATAAATGGACCTCGACTTCTGGCTCACTGGTGTCCCGTCAGATGAAACCGGTTGGGTGAATAAGAGAAGAAAGGAAACACCACCATATGGAAACAGATTGTTGATACAGGAGCCTGTCAGATCTACAGTGCTGATATTACTTCATGCTAATATTGTGCAGACAATGTAAAGGGAATTACACTTTAAATAACATTAACCACATGTGTCTTAACTTTAAACTGAATCAATTATTCTAATTCAGAATTGAGTTTGGAGGAAACAAAAAAAACGTACTAACCAAACACACACACACACACACACACACACACACAGCCTTCGTTCCCATTGGTCCATGAGTTGTTGGAGACATAAAGAGATAATGAGCCATCAAATACTGTATATGATCCACTTTTCCAGAACATTCTGTCTGACCACAGAAAACAGAGCGTGGAGATTTATACACACACTTGCTCCATCTATAATCATCTCCCACAGTAACCCCGTGTCTCGTCTTTCTCTTTCTATGTTTCGGAAAATCCATGCTGCCGTTAAGTGAGGCAGAACGGAGGAGTGGGGAGGAGGAGGAGTGGGGAGGAGGAGGAGGAGGAGGAGAGAGAGAGAGAGGTGGGAAAAGAAAAAAGAGGAAGGGGCGATGATGAGGTGCGAGGGGGGAGGAGGGAGGAGGGAGGAGGAGGGGGGGATTTTGGGAGGAAAGAAGAAAAAGAGGAAAGAGACAACGAAGAAATGTAGAAACTTGGGCAGGACAAAAAAAAAAAACAGAATAGCAAATTTAATCTTTCAACAGGCAACATTTTCAGGGCAGTCAGTGGTCGTCATCTTGTTTTAGATCATCTAAATGTATTTGATGTGTGTCTGCATACATACTTCCTTTAGATTGGAAGTAGACAACTTTATTGATTTAAAAAACCCTGGACCGGACACACACACAGACAGACAACCATTCACGCTCACACTCACACCGACGGGCAATTTAGAGTCACCAGTTAACCTAACTAACTACCTTACAATGAGCCTAACCTGCATGTGTGTACCCGGAGAACACCAGCACCACCAGGCTGCCCGGAGGACGGCCGGTGTCTGGTCACAGCCTCTGCAGGTGGACACACAGGGTCAGTCACCTGACAGATCAGCTGCTAGACTCGGGAAAACAGTGAGGAATGAAATGAAAAGAGCGGGAAATGAGAAATGATAAAGAAAGAGGAGAGGCACAGAGGGAGAGAGGGGTGGATGAGTTAGCTGTTAGCGTGTGGCGCTAACAACTAAATGAATGTAATGGAATTAAACGGCTCAGAGTCCAGAGCTGGTAGACTGACTCCACTTCAATTAACTCACACACACACACACACACACACTCACACACACACACACAGACGGTCTGTTCAATGTCGACTGCCTTCAACTCCACACAAAATCTTTTTACACTTCACCATTTTGCATGAAGACAGTTTTGCAAGTCAAGCGATCGGAGGGGGACAGGGCCAAGTACTGGGTCACTGAGGGGACACACACACACACACACACACACACACACACTCTGAGGGCTGAACATGAAGCAGACACACACATTGGCCGAGTCAATATCTTTGAATTCAGGGCACATTCAGTACATTCTGTCATAACCAGAGAGAGAGGGGGGGAGACATTTAACAAAACCTGCAAGGACTATTGTTGTTGCACAATATCTCCTCTGGGCTCAAAGATAAAGAGGGGATGGAGAGCACAAGGTGATGGGATGTAGGTAAAGCAAACAGTAAAATAAAAGAAGGAAAGAAGAAGTATTTTAGAAAGCAGGATGTGAAGAGAAGCTGTCACTGAATCGTCCAACATCACTGCTCTTATCTGGAACATAAAGGTAGAAGAAATAAACGATGAAGACGGAAAACATGGTCAAAGAACTTTATGAAGAAAAGCTTAACTGGAAAAAAGAGGAAGGAGAAAGAGAAAATGTGTGTGTGTGTGTGTGTGTGTGTGTGTGTGTGTGTGACCTCCACCCTCCTCACTTTTGAATCCTTTTCAAGCTTTTAATTGGCAGAAGTGCAGGAATCCTGTATCAGTGACTGTGAGTGAAGGGTGTATCTTTTGGCCCAGTGTTTTGGCTCCTTATTTCTATACTGTTAATATATAACCTGCTGCTCCTTTGTTCTAACAGCGTTGTCGACTTGAATCCCCTCTGCGTCCAGCGGCGGACCACACACACACACACACACACACACACACACACAGTTGATAATTGGACACTGATGTACTGGAACAAGAAGAACTGAATGGCGCAGCTGATTCCAAATCTCTCTCCTTGACCTGACAGTCGCCTTATTGATTGAGGCAAGATTAGAAGAAAGCTCAGTGAAGGCATGAATATTCAGGGGAACTTTACATTTCTGCTTCTGACAAACTGCTTTGTGAAGGTCCAACCAGGGAGCCAGATGTCTGATCTGTGTTGGTGACTTGTTGATTGATTTGCCATTACCAAAATACATGAAGATCGTATTACATGATGAAATTGCTGGATAATAGAGGACGTCATCAATTCCAGATCTTTGTAGACGTTATTTCATATTAATGAATTTGTCTTGTGGACATTTTCACAGAGGAATCTGTTGAGAAGGAACGCACCATCTATTTTATAGCATTTTATGTGCTGATTGGTTTTAATGCAATTAAGCAGCACATTATTAAAGGGTCCCTCAACACCTTTCAACACCTTTCAGCTTCATCCCTGGCCGACCTCGTCTACTAGGAGGTACGTTTATATTCTAATATTGATCCATCCATCCATTATCTGTAACCCTTATCCTTAAGGGTCGTGGGGGGGCTGGAGCCAATCCCAGCTGCCTCTGGGCAGGAGGGGGGGTACACCCTGGACTGGACATGTCTTTGGATGGTGGGAGGAACCCGGAGTATCCGGAGGGAACCCACGCAAACATGGGGAGAACATGCAAACTCCAGGCTCCAGGTTTAAACTGCAATATTCAGTATTCTACTGATCTAATATTCAAGCTTTAGTTGCCGCGTGCATTTGAGAAAACTAGTGAAATGGTTTTTTAGAGAAGGACGTGCAAATGTGAGTGAACAGATATAATGAAAAATTGGGGTGGTGACCCACGGATCAATACGTCGCTGTCAGAAGTTTCCAGAAACTGCATATTGAGACACACACAGATGCTGTAGGTTTAATATTTCCAGCCATCTGTTAACATTTGTAGAGGAAATATCAGTAATTAAACTTGTACAGTGGAACATTTGAATGTTGTTATGAAGAAATTGTGTATCTTATTGTTTTATTGGCTTAACTTCCTGTTTTGTTCCTGTTCTCTATTTTATTGATCGTGTGTTTTCTCTCTCTCTCTCTCTCTCAGTCTGTCCTCCCAGTAATCAACAACAAACCCGATGTTCATCTGGAAGCACTGAACACACGCACACATACATACAAGCGCAGAAATACACACGATTCTCCCTCATTATTTGTGTTTGCTCACCATCTATCCCAAACAGAGCTGCGCAATGCTGCCATCAATAAAAGTGTCTGAAAAAATTAAACTTCGCCCAAAACAAAGCTGTCTTTCAAAGAGCTGAGCTCCTTTGTGTGCTTTAATGTGCCCGTTACACTGCAGAGCACGAGGTCACCAACGCCATAAACACATCATTGAGCTGGATGTTCATGGGCGCAGACTTCTGACAAACATCATGTGTATTTTTTGTGCATTTGTGGGTGTGATGTTGTGTGGGTTCTTGTCTGAGTGTGTGTGTGTGTGTGTGTGTGTGTGTGTGTGTGTGTGTGTTCCCTCCGAGCTCTCTGTTTGTTTGTGTGCCGTTTAAATGGGGGCGCTGGGAGGTTTGCGAGAGGCAAGCTGGTTTACTGGTCTCTAAACAGAGTTAATGAAGAGAGGAGTCAACCAGAGGGCAGAGAGGAGGAGAGGACAGGAGGAAGGAAAGGAGACATCACAGAGGAGGAGGAGGAGGAGGAGGAGGAGGAGGAGAAACGAGAGTAAGAGGGGAGGGGAGGAGATGAGAGGAGAGGAGAGGAGAAAGGAAACGAGACATCAAAGACGAGGAGGAGAGGAGAGGAGACAGGAAACGAGAGAGGAAAAAAGACGGGAATGCCATGTGGAGAGAAGACTATAAGAAAAGAGATGATTGAGGAGAGAAAAGAGGGACAGAGGAGAGGAGATCAGACAAGGAAGGAGGAGGAGAGGAGAAAGGAAGCAAAGGGGAGAAAGGAGAAGAAAATGAGACGAGAGGAAGTAGAGGAGATGAAAATGAGAGGAGAAAAGGAAGGGTTGAGGAGAGAGAACAAGGAGAAGAGAAAGAAAAGGAGACAAGAGAGGAGGGGGTGAGGGGAGGAGAAGAGGGAAGAGGAGGAATACTGTTAATAGAGAAGTAGAAGGAAAGGAGGAGAAAGAAGTCAAGAGAGGGAGAGAGGAGGAAAGGAATATAGGTAGAGGCAAGGGGAGGCCATAATAGGAGGAGATGGGGGAGGAGAAAAGTAATGAGGTTGAGAAGAGAGGATGAGGAGGGATGAAACAAAGTGAGGAGGAAGGAAAAGTCATGAAAGAGAGGAGACAGAAGGAGGAAATAGGAGAGGAGATTGGAGAAGGTGAAGGGAAAGTGAAGGTTGTGGGGGAAAAAGGAGCAAAGGAATAGGAAGAAAAAGACAAAGGGTGACCATAGGAGGAGGAGGATGGAGGGATGGAGGAGATGGAGGAGAGGAAGACGAGGAGGAGGAGAGGAATCTGAACTAACTAACTAACCGTCCCACCCGCCAGCACCAGTTGTTGTTTTCTGCCAGGACGCAGGACGGAGGGAGAGGAGTCGCAGCGTGAGGGAGGTCTGGAGTCCCATTAATGTAAACCAGCAGACAGTCAGTGGGAGCTCCGTCACTGCTCCATCAGACAGCCTCCTCCTCCTCCTCCTCCTCCTCCTCCTCCTCCTCCTCCAGGCTTCACAATCCCCATGAAATAGCCGAAAAACACAAACAGGGCCGCTTTCAGGTCAGAGCCTCGACTGACGGACACGAGCCCCGAGGACACAAAGTGCTGCTGACACAAAAAACACTGGCAGACAAAGTCAAAGAGAAGTCAGTTTAAGGAAAATCAGCTTAAAAACTCATCATTCATTGAAGTTATTTATTTTCTCCCTCACTTATAACTTAACCCTCGTTCTAAATCTGTGCACAAAGTATCTTACGGTGCCTGTTTGTCGAGTTTCCATGTCAATGGTGTTTTAAAAAAATAAAAGGGAGCTCATGGAAGATGCTTTTTTGTTTTTACAAAATGTATTACTACTCTTTTCTACATCTTTTCTTGTTCCTAGATCGTCACTGAAATTTCTGAAGGCTCGTTATTTAACTTGGCGGAAAACAAACTTTAAATATTGATGAAAATGTTGACATCTTTGCTTACACACTGTATGGATACGGTATATTGATCCTTTTTGACAGGTACAGGCTGCCGTATCTTAGCGAGGTGCTCACCAGGACAGCAGCAGTAGATAATGGAGATGGCCAGAAGTTTCAGTGTGTCATTATAATCACTTTGTCTCTAACTGGTATCCAAGTGGTAAACACATTCAGAGAGTGGAGATATCCACGAGGCCTTTAAGCAGCGTTAAAGACACATTAGATGACTCCTACGCCTGTTCTACATCCAGCTGGACCACCATGGAGTTGGCCCGATGGTCGCTAAAATCGTCCTGCGGTCTGAACGGGTTCAACACTGAAGGTTTCGACCCTCCACAACGCACCAGACCGGACGGAGCCCGACAGGACGGCTTTTTTTTTCTATCTTTACCAAAGGTGTTTGATTTGGTCGGTCCGGTCTGGCAGAGCTCTGCGGTCCAACTTGAGCCAACACTCACCGAGGCGGGAGTCTGTCAGCGATCCTGGCAGCAGCCAATGGGAGTTCGGCTCAAGGGGGAAGAAAGAGAGAGTGATGTGGAGGAGAAGTGCATCAGACAACACGCACTCCAGTTGGAAGAGAAAAACAAAAATCATAGAAAACGAGAAAAAGTTTGAGAGAAAAAAAAGAAGTTTGTGACTTCAAACACTTCATCAAATGTACATTTTGTAGAGATTTTACTGAGAATTCAAAGTCTCTCTGCGATAAAGCTGACAGAATATGGCCAAAAGTATGTGGACACCTGAATGTCACACCCATATGTGATTGCTGAGCATGTCCTTCCACAACCACGGGCATCCACCTCCTGTCATATCAGCCTCCGCTCCGATGGGAGAGCTTTCCACCACAGTTTGGAACCTGCTCCCATCCAGCCACAGGAGCATTAGTGAGGTCCAACACTTATGTTGGACGATAAAGCCTGGCACACGGACGGCCTTCCAGTTCACCATGAAGGTGTTGGGTGGGGTTGAGCTCGGGGCTCTGTGCAGGTCTGCCCATATGCCTGATTTCTGATGTGATTCCAGTTGGAATGGTTTTTGCGCTCTTTGACGTCTACGTCATCGTTTTACAGCCAGAAAAAAGGCGACAAGTGTGGATGCGGATGGTGCAGCTTTGCATTTGAAATGACAACTCTTCAAGTAGCTCCTCCAGGTCAACCTAAACGACAACGGTGGAATGGAGACATCACCTGCTACCCACTGACCAACCCAAGGGCCTTTGCCCCAGATTGTAGCTGGAAGCATGTTATTCCATAAACTACTGCATGTTGTACCATTTTCCTTCATTATGACTAAAACCATGAAATCAGGCCAGGACCAGTACACAAAAGTGTGTGAGGAGCAGTGAGAAGGTGAAATCTGAATCCTTTCCTGTTGTTATTCATTTCCATCTCTTCTCAGTTTGCTCCAGATCGCCGCTGTGTGTCTCCATCACTTGACCTCTTCACCGACTCTCCTCTCCAAACGTCTCTCATCATTTTCTCTCTCCTCTCATCTTTGCTCCAGCTCTCCATCTTGGCCCTCTCTCCCTCTCTCTCTCTGTCTTTGAGATTTTTTAATTCTCTCAATTTCTTTTTTTTTTATCTCGACTCCCATGGAGCAGGACTGCCGGCTCGAGGTGTTGAAGAAATCCTGGAGCCTCGTCGGAGGCCAAACGAACATGAACCCTAACGCGTCTCTTTCTCTGTGCACATGTGTTGCGTCTTGCATAAGTCCAGGAGGGCGTGTTCGCATGTGTGTGTTCCACAGCAGGGTGATCAGCTATGAGCCAGAGGTTTAAGGGAGACAAGGAGGGCGGGAATTATGGGAAATAAGTAGAAAATGAAAAACTTTTGCACACACACACACACACACACAAATATAAAGCAGACAAAAGTTTAAAGACTGAAACGTGCCTGATAGGCTCACAAGGGACTGCTTGTGTGAAAAATCATATTCTTCATTATGTTTCTTTGATGTGTAATTATCCACTCTTTCCCCCCTCTCTCTCTCTCTCTCTCTCTTTCTGTGCCCTTGTCTGTGTCTATGTCTCTCTGCTCCACAGTCTGTTGAATGATATTAATTGGCAGGAAGCAGAATTCAGCGTATATGGCCAACGTTTCTGTAAAGAGCCAGTTATTGCTTTAATTATCCGTCAATGGATTCAGCATCTGTCTGCACTAAAGACATGGCTCGCTGCGCTGGAACGCTCAAAACACACACACACACTCTCTCTCACACACACACACACACACACACACACACACACAGGTTTCCTAAGTTCATTGTCCCTTAATACCTGAGCATGCCAGTATTTCAGATTTTTGTCCTGCAAACATACACACACACTCACTTAGTGGATCAACCCCCCAAAGACGTATTTCATTCATGATGGTGAACACATGCACCCACACTCACACCTTCCTCACCCTCTCTCTTTCTCTTAGTGTCTGATTCAAACACACACACACACACACATATCCAGGCTCTGTATTTCAGTCATAAACAGATCATAAAGGCCTGTCTTTACTAATGACTCGGCTAAAGAGAGAAACAGATCTTCTGTACGGCCTGAGCACAGGCTGAGAGGCTCTTTACAGCCTGGCTTCTCCCTCCTCCATATTTTTTTTTTTGGTGGAAATGCTGCTGAGCGTTCCCAACGGCACTCAGAGCTTGGCGGGTTTTCACCACCAAGTGCTATTTATTGGTGTATTTAAGCTTTTCAACTCGCAGGTTCAATATGTTCAGACATGAGGAGCCGTGGCCGGAGTTTACAAATTGCATCTGTTTGGAAGTGTGAGCTGAAAGAAGCGAGGGTTTTGGTTTTGGTTATGTATTTACCCTGCTGAAGTGGGCTTAGGGAAGACTTCCTACCTGCTAGCTCTCCTGGTTTTGGCTTTTTGTCTGCTGTATTTGAAGGCTGTCTGCTGCTATGTTGATTTTCCCAGAACTCTTTCAAAATGTTAAGGGATCTTTAAAACTTCAGCCAGCCAATCAATCTGCTCCAAGGGTGTGTTTCAGGAACTTGACCCCCTCGTCCTCACAGGCCATCTTAGTGATTCAGTAGTTCAGTGAGCTTCTTCTTGTGAACGGTGGCATCAGACTCTCCCTTTTTGTTGACATTGGTGTCATGATCCACATCGGTTGTTCTTCTCTTCTTGGCGTTACTATGCTAACGACTTTTTGAGCAGTTAGTTTGGTTCTTACATCCCTGGTTCCATTTTCTACCAGTCTTGTTAAAGTCATTATGTCCTGTTTTATTTTGTAGAAGTCTTGTCTTGCACTTCCTGCCTTAAGATTGTCTTGTTCCTTGTTTGATTCCCCTGTCTTCACTTCTCTCTTCATATACTCGCCCTGATCATTTGTTCTTTGTCTATTTGTCATCAGTGTTTGGTCTGTTTTTGACCTTGTGCTTGGCCTTTGTGGTTTCTGGTACCTGTTCTTGGATTTTGACCTGCCTGCTTTATTCGGACTAACTTGCATTAATATTTCTGAAGATCTGTCATTGTCTGCATTTGGGTCCTTTTCCCTCCAGTCCTGTTTACCAACCACCTTCACCATGACATTTGCAATGCTAGTAAGTATATCATTTGTCTTCTTGAAATCATAATTACTTTGTGTTCAACTCACCCATGTTATTAATCAGTGTCTAACTTTTCACTATCTATGTTTTGCGTTGTGTTTTTTGTCGACATGATGGAGTAACTGCAGGGTGACACCTTGAATATGTCAAATACAAAGTAAATACAGAAAGAAAAGGAAAACTTTGGGGATTTGAGAATGAATCCAACAGAACAAAGAAGTCCCTCCGGAAGAAAAGTTACTAAAAACCTTTCTGCATTATCCAGTGATCTGACCTCCATCTAAATCCTCCGCCAGCCAAGCACAAGAAACCGAAGACAAACAAGTGACGATCAACGTGAGCAGCAAAAAAAAAAAAGAGTTCCAGTCAAACTTTAAACCAAAGGAACAAGATGTCTCGGCCCCACAGTGTCTGAGTGACAAGTGATTTCTGGGAAACACCACAGCAAAGGGCACTTAGCAGCAAAGACAGAGATAAATTTAAGAAAAGGCTCTATAATTACAGTAATTGTACATCACATCAAACCTTTGGTATTTTGCAGCCACTACAGCTCTTTTTATGTTATGACAACGTGAGGGAGTCACATGATGATCCCAAACACATGTCTTTTTAAGCTTTTGGCACTGAATAGACACAAGTGGGTATCATTTATGGGGACGTTGTTTCTCGGTTTTAAATTTGATAGTGAAAGAGAGAAAATAGACCCTAACTTTTGTCAGCATGGCTGATTACATAACGGCTTGCCGTCAGAGCCAAAAGGTTTTTACAAGTTTATTGATTTCATTTATCATCTCAGTGCATAAGAGAGATGGAGGAGAGGAAAAGCCGGAGACGAAGAAGAAATATTAGTGCGGACAAAGAGTCCAAAAAAGGCCACGCTTGTCGTCACTTCCCGGCACTTCTCTCTTTTTTGACCCATCTTTCTTTCTATTTCTGCCTCATTCATTTGCTTTTTTGTCTCTTTTTTTCCCCTGCCGGCTATTAGTGTGCAAATTCTCCCCTCCATGCCAGTCTGAGAGCTACTGTTGCCAACCACAATAATATTGTAGGACAGGACAGACGCACACACACACACACACACACACACTAGCAGACAGAAGAGCATATAAATACTTCCACATTACTGGAATAGTTAAGGAGAGAGAAATGGATGGCTGAAGACAGAGGACAGACGGGTCGAGGTGTTCCAGAGGGCAAAGTGTAGATGGATGAAAGGAAAAAGAAAACAGACTCAAGGCGATGTACCTCAGGAGAATAAGGACTTCTTCTTTTCATCCTCTCATAACGAAGCTTCATACATGTTTAAAACGATCCGATGTTCCATAACGTTGTCTATTGTGACTTGTTAACATGTATATGATCAAACAGGCTATTTTAAATGCTTTAAATTTATGTTCAGAAGTATTACGCCAAGTTTCTGAATTGCTCATATTAGTTTGAAGAATATGGCCATTACACTCTCAATAGCTAGTGATATATTTAGTGGCTATATCTGCAGCTGCTCCTGTTGAGACTTTGAAGAAAACTACAGATGTTTCATTGTATATGTTAAATATTAGAATATAATTCACTTTTCAAAGTCAAAAAATGCAATTTTACCAGTGGCACCGTGCCAACGAATGAATAGAAGAAGCCCAGATAGAGGGATAATGGTGGCAGAGGGACAGGAGTTGCTTATTTATGAGCACGCACAAGCCTGTTAACAACTTCTGCCAATGTACAGATAGATAGAGTCTATCTGTAGATAGAGAAGTGAGTGATTGATGACAAATGGATGAGATTGGAGAGCTGATAATCTGAGACTGTCCTCCCATGAGAAACAACAGTAAATCCATGAATGTGACGTTTGTTTACGTTTGCATGACATTATGACTCATTGTGAGTCTACAGAGAGAGAAGTTTAGAATAGATAGGTTGGACTTTGACTCTGGAAAGTGCCGTTTAGCTCCTGTTTCCTATCGTTGGTGAATGTTTCTTTAACCACCAAGTTGTACTTATTGAAACCATGATGACGACGTCCCCTAACCTTGCAAAAATAATACTTTTACGCCAAAATGTTTCACTTACCGTAACCAAGCATTAATTTGTGCCTAAACCTAACCAAACGTTAATCATAGCAGTGTATGGTTTTATCTGGACAGATGACGTTGACCGCACCATAGGAGCCAAGAATCAGAGACTGCTTACACGTGTGGTTCATGGAACATTAGAGGTGGATGCGTGAATGTGATTGGCCACCATGGGCACCTTCTCATGAAATGATTAGTTATCAAGTTTAAGTATTATAACTCAAAGCTTGTTGTTTGCAGGTGTTCATGCTAACTCCATGACCTATCACCATTAAACATGCCAAGCCCTGTTGGATGTTTTAATTTGATATTCAAAACTACACTCAGCCTAAAATATCAACATAGAAAACGATGTTCATGAATATGTCAGAATTATATTTGACTTAAAAGCCCCCCATAGGCCCCCACACTGTGATTCCATACCTCGGCCTGTTATAAATTTGTTTTGACACATCCCTGATGGGAGTGAAGATGTATGATTAAAAAATAGATGAGAGGAAAAAAAAAAAAAAAGGTAGAAACGAATTTGCAGTATCACACACACCTTGTTGCCAAGTAATAGCTGGCACTAAACATGTGTGCATGTATGTGTATTCACAGAGGAGGTCAAACAGTAGGGGAGCCTTTTATATCAAAGTCTGAGAGCCCAGGCTGGCTCTGCTAGGCACAATCACTCCCGCATGACCCTGTGTGTGCGTGAGTTTGTTACAGCGCTTAAATCGTTCCAGTATGATCATAACAATGTCATCAGAGACGTGGGAGAGCTGGAGTACAGGCGAATACAATGTTCCATAAAAGTGTGTGCGCGTCCAAATGCCTGTCTGTGTGCAGGCATACGTGCCTCCGGGCCTATGTTTGTAATTGTGTTTGAATGTATGAGTTTGTGGAAATGCACGTGTTAGCACGTCTGTATGTGTGCGAGAGAGCAAAGAGAGCGTACGTGTGAGAGCGTGCATCCAAAATTAACAACCCCCCTGTTTCCGAGGTCAGAGCGCAAAAAAAGCTAAAGTCAGGATTATGGAAATTTCAGAGGCCGGAATTCCTCGGTTTGCTTCCAAGCATCATTCACTTTCAGCGAGGTCAAGTCCATAAAACACACACGCATATAAACACACACACACACAGACAAAAGGGTAGTCAGTGTAACGCTGGTGAACCGTGTCAGTATAAATCTGATAGTCCCAACATAATACAACGACGGCCACAAAAATGTCAACAGTCTACTTAACCCCCTGGAACGGATGTGAGGGGGAACAGCAGAGAGAGAAAAGAAAACGGAGCGATGGATAAACTGAGGGAGAGAAAGAATGATTGCAAGGTGGCCAGAGCGAACGGAGAGCTGCAGTGAGGCAGGATGTCTGAGAAACAGCAGTGAAAGAACAGTTTAGCATGAATGGACCAGAATATCTGCGGTACACGTTCACCTTCTGATTCTGTGTCACGTCTTACGTTGGGCCTTTTAAGTTTGAAACCACCATGTTAACTAAATTAATACATGAAAACATGCTGGTTAGTCCTGTTTGCTTACTGACTGTAAACTAGAATGTTTTTAATACCCTGCAATCTGTTAATTGACCATCAAACAGAGCTTTTACGAGCGGACCGTTAAAACTGCTCCTAAAATGATGACAGTGAGACCCTGGTACTGGAGTTCTTTATGGGTACGCTCCCTCTCTTCGGTCGGCCACAGCTTTCTCGCTCGTTAGCCGGGGAGGAGGGGGCGACCGATAAATCCTACTCATTCTGCCTTTAAAAACAATGATTAAAACAATAGTTGCGGACAGCGCTCATGTGTTTCTGTGATCATGGGTCTTCTTGGATCCACTCGGGTTTTACACAGATCATGTCCTGCAGTAACACGATGGGATCTGACCTGGACCTGACTCGCTATAATAAAATGTGAACCCTAACTTTTACGCGTCTTGAATCCTTGGGTCTGGGTGGAGCCGTCAACCTGGTACTATAACAGAGAGCTGGGCTGGGAACAAGTATGTTGGGGTGTTGTTCACAAGTAAGATGGATTGTGAGAGCGCCGTGAGCTCTGCAGTAACGATGGGATTGTTCCTAACAGCAATGGTGGAGACGAAGGTGAGCCTGAAAGCGAAGCTCTCAATTTTTAAGTTGATCTAGATTCTGGCCCTCAACCATGTCATGAGCTTTGGGTACAGGCCAAAAGAATGAGACTGTGGTAGCAAGCAACCGAAATGCATTTCATCTGATGTCAAACGATGGTTCGCCCTTAGAGATAAGATTAGGAGCTCAGGTGTGTGTGTGTCTTACATTGAAAGAAACCAGCTGAGATGCCCCGTGGATGCATCCTTGTGGAGGTTTCGCAAGCACGTCCAACTGTTAGGAGACCCTGGAGGCCTAGAAGCATCCCAGGATCCAGACCTGAGAATGAATCGAATGTAAATTTGGAGCGATTGGTTTGCCGTGAAAGTGTCAGACATCACAAACAAGAGTCTCCACAGTCAAACAATGAAACAAAAGCTAGACGCAAAGTCTCATCCCTCTCAAACCCAAAGTTCAGAGCAGGATTTCATGTAAAAGAGACCATTGTGGAGGTCATGACGCCAAAAATGTTGAACAAGGTGCAACATATAAGCCCAAATACACACTTGCATGCAGTTTGGTTTGATGACTCTGTAACATGAACAGGGCACCACTACCGTGTTCCTGAGGGTTGTTGCGATTGCCGTTGCCACACTCTCACTCATTTTCCAGAGTTGTAAAATCCCGCTTGAAGGAATTACAAACCACTGTGCAGAGTTTTGGCATCTGAAAAGCCCTTAAACTCATGAAACCAGATCTAGATTAGCAACACACCCACACTAATGCAGCTCTAAACACAGTGCTGTTTTTGGTCGGGATGCCCACTTACTGGCTTTCCACCATCCTGCTAACCTTTTATTTTTGCTTCCATCTACACCTTTTGACCTGAAACTCAACTCTGGAGCTCTGCTCCCACAATAACTTCTCACCCTGCTCCCCCGTCCCACTAACCTAACCCTTCATCCTGCTCCGTCCTATCCCGTAAACCAAACCTTGCCTCCTCCTCCTGCCCTCCTAACATTAAGCTCACCTCTTTCCCTCTGTCCAACCCCAAATTTCTCACCCTACCCCCTCACCCCCCCTCCCAACCACCCACCCCACTGCCAGCTGTAACCCTAAACTTACCTTTAAACATTTTCTCCCCCCTTTTGCTCCACATACACACACTTCAGCTCACCCTTAGCCAGCCCAGTGGCCTGACCTTGCCTCCTCTCCATTTTAACTCTCCCATAACTTCACACAGAGCTGAACGCTGCCTCTCTCACACACACACACACACACACACACAATGTGCACACTTGTACATGCACACACACACACACACACACACACAAATGAAGGCGCATAAATGCTTCCGATCTTGTCTCCTCGTTCTCCTTCTGTGCTGCTTCGTCATTTGTGTGTGTGCGTCTGTGAGTAAATCGATTCGTCTTCATAAAAATGTCTTGTCAAGGGGCTGTTACACAACATGTTACCTAAGAATACAGACAAAGGCCTCAGATGAAATCAATCACTCTCTTCAGTATGAAGGGAAATCTGTGGAAAACAGTGAGTCAGTTGGAAAAACCACAAAGCAGCATCCCACTCTGTTCAGGCCATCCTCACTGTACAGTCACTTGTCTGCAATAACAACTTCACAGAAAACTATCAGATTTTGTTTTTTGTTCTTTTGAAAAATTACATTACGGCGCTGCGATGATAGATTATTTGATTATGAACGAAGAAGAAAAATGCCGAGCCGTGGAGAATGTCGTGGTAGAGTAAGCCTTGCTTCCCTGCTCGCCTCTGACAGCATTTTCAGTTTGTTATGATTTTTTTCACCCTAAAAGATGCCGCCAGTGGGCACTGGAGTTTTCAGCAGACGTTCCCCAAACAATGCAGTCGTTGGGACCGTTTCCAGTGATGGATGAACCCACATTTGGTTCTGTGTGTGCAGGGTTGAGCCAAATTAAACTACAGTGTGTGTTTGTGGTTTTACCAAGCTTTACTGCAGCAGCTTGACTTCTGTCTTTACAACACATTTGCTATATGTGAGGTTTTCAAAGGGCTTCAAATGATGGGACAACATGTCCGTCCTAAAGCCTCAGCGCATTTGTTAATATTGACCTTTTTTAAGCTTTTTGCAGGATTCAAAAGACATGATAGACAATCAAGTCAGTTTCCACAAAATCGAAACAACTGAAGCATTTATCTCCCCCCTTCCTCCTCATCCTCCTCCTTCCTATTCTCAGGAACATGAACAGCATTTTTTGGCCCGTTCACGTACATCAGCTCACTTTCATTCTGACTTTTTTCCCCCCTCCCTCCCTCTTCTTCTTCTTCTTCTTCTTCTTCTGTGGTCATTGGGAGGTCATACACTCGTGAAACATCCGCTGGGTTTCTCTCCCAATTCGCAACCATCCGCTCTCCAATATATTCTCACATTCTCTGCAGTTATCACATTCTCAGATGTTAGTCAAGAGGGCAAGAGGTCTTATGGATTCGGAGAATAACGAAGTGTCATGCATGCACACACACACACACACACACACCAGCGTCTGGCCAGCCCTTGTTCTTTGGTTGACCCTTGCCTCTCTCTTCTGTGCTTTCACCCCGTAACTTAATGCTTATTTTCACATTGCACACACACACACACACACACACACAGGTAGAAAAACACAAGTTATTTCTTAACCCACCAAAATAGATATCCAGGCAGGCTGTCTCGCTTTAACAAATGTTCTCTCTCTCTTTCTTTTATCTGTCTTCATGAACACACACACACACACACACACACACTCACAGCCCTGGTGTGTGCTGACCTAGGAGTAACTCAGTGAAGTCAGCCAATAAAACACAGAGGAATCGTCGGCACGTAACTTGACATTCTAGTGGTTTGTTTGGATAACCTCTCGCTGGGCGGACCCAACACACACACACGCTCGTACTACAGCACAGTATTTTACATTTACGACTCTCCAGCTCCTGCAAGACCCCACCGCCTCGATCCGCCCCCAGCGTTGCCCTCTCGTCCACCTCGCCACACACACATATTTAGTCTAACAGCCCTCTGTTTTCCCAGCAATTATCTCCAAACTAAACAATTACCCCGAAAGAGGTAACTACAGATCAGAGTTATTGTGAAAGACATACTTCTGTTTTTTCCAGTGGTGTCGCTCTAGGAATGGCAGTGTGGGTCTGGTTAGGAAATATCTCAACTATCGGATTGATCTTCATGTAATGATATAATGAACAGACATTGATGGTGTCGAGAGGAGTTTATGGCAGGTCACTTGTTTGTTTGTCCACATGGTGCTTATCTCCCCTCTTCAATTCAACCCACATTTATTTCTAAAGCACATTTAAACACAACAATTGAGCGAAATACAATCAAAAATAGCAAAAACCATAAAACAACACAATAAAATCACAGTTTAAAAAGAGAAAAAGGACAATAAAATAATAAAGGCACTTAATAATATGACTTCTCTTCCCTGCTTTCAATCTGAAGGATTTGAGATGTTGGTGGATGTTGTTCCTTATGTCTGCTGATCGTTCCTCTCTGTTCCACACATGCAGCTAGTTACACAATGACTTACAGTAAGAGCTCCACTTAAATGTTACTCACACTTCACTGTAAGAAGGAGTCAGTCAATTGATTAATGTGTTACAACACTTTTTTTTTTTTAAAATGTTGTAAACAGTGGTTCACTGTGGCCACATGCTAAAACTGAGGTGGTCGCAAGATGATGATTTTTTACAAAGCAAATCACTGGTTAGTTTGACCTCTTTGGGCCTCTGAAACATCAAAACTTGTATTTAATGTGCAGCCTGTGATGAAACAAAAACAAAATTCAACGTGCCAACCAGATCAAGACTATTTAAATCATTTGAGTTAAAAAAAAAACGGACTAAAATCTGTATAAATGTTCTTAAACCCTTAATTGAACCTGTTCTCTGTGTGTTCTCAGTTCAAATATGCTTTATTCTTATTATCAAGTCTGGACTGAAGTCTTGTTTTGATGTGGTTTCACTTTGTGATTTACAGTTGGTTGGTTGGACAACAATGACTGACCATCAAAGCTTAATTCACCTCTTCCATATAAATCATCACATGTAATGATTTCCCTGAACGTTCCTTCGTAATGTGTGTGTGGTCCTTTAAATGCCTTTAAAGGCCAACGTCTTACTTCCCAGCGATGTTCATGTGCACACACTGTTTTGTTTGCCTATGTTACCTTGCTTGTGTGTGAGCAAGTGAACTCTTGTTCCCCCTGCTGTGTGTTCCAGGTCTGTATTTATGAGTCTCTGGGCTCCCACTGAAAACCAAATCTTCTTTAGCTTTTACCTCAACATGACCCTCACCTCAGTCTGTGTATGTGTGTGTGTGTGTGTGTGTGTGTGTGTGTGAACACAGTGCCAACAGTGTCATCATTACCTCACCCTGACCTCTGAGTGTGTGTGTGTGTGAGAACCGAGCGAAGCAGAATCGTTTTCACCTCTTTACCTCACCGACCAAGTGTAAGTGTGTGTACTTTTATGTAAGGACAGCGGATCAGGATCACCTCTACCTCTCACCTAATCCTGACCTTGACCTTTCTACAAAAACTCTCTTTCACAGTATAAAACATTGTAACGGCGGCGTTTTTCACTCCGTGCTTCAAAGGAACACACTGAGGTTTTGGGGAAACTGGCACATTAGTCATCTTACCTGTTAAGTTATGAGAACACAGACACCAAAATCATCCATCTGCACCTCATAGATCATCCACAGCACCTCAACGTCCACCAGGACTACTCTAAATTTTGGGCCATGACTGTCATTTTTAGGTCCCAAACGTTCCATGACCCCAGATTGGATGTGAAAATGGTGTAAATCCGATACTTTGGGGTAAATAAATCTGTTTTATAGATTTGTATCCATCTAATAGATTTAAAGGGGAGCCTATGTAACGTTTTGAACAGTGGCCCAGCCGAGAAGTGCCATTTACAGGATAAAACATGGTGAAACACAGCTTGACAGAAGCACCGGCGGGGTCATAAAAACAGCAACTGACGGCGTTATCAGAGAGCAAAATCTACATTCGCTAACATTAGCTAGCACTGCATGTGCACCAAGACATTTATCTCAAAAACAGAATGTGGTACGAGCAAAGAAAGGATGTTAATGCACAGCAGTGTACGGACTAAACTGTGGATAAACTCCTCAGCTGCAACATTACAAACAGTAGGCCCTACAGTATACTGAATACACTTTGAGAACCTGAACAATCTCTAACACACACAAACAATGTCCTAAAAGATCTGTGTAAAATCACATCATAACTTAAATAACCTTAAAGCACAAAGAAGATGGTCTGAGTTCAGTGCTCACTTTCTTTTCTGTACTATTTAATCTCTGGGAGTTAATGCTTATTTTAACCCTAAATTATGTATTGTTGCAGTGCATCATGGGTAAGGACAATGGTTGCCTCCCTGTCGCTCTGCACTAGAGCACATGGTGGGTTCAGGCATGTTATAATATTAGTGGCTGCTCACAAAATAAAGCTACAGGGAGAAAAAAAGGACGAAAGGCTATTACATGATAACTCTTACTGTTTAAATAATCTAAAATAATAACAACATGTCAGCAGGGAATCATCTGTAATTTTGCAAATCAGAGCAATGCACGCCAGGCGACGCTTCCTCAAATACCGTCTCAGCAATAAAGAGGCTTCACCTTCTCTCACAGTGTAAAATATCCTGCTCAACCTTGACTGGGGCTCCTCTGGTGCTGTGGTTAATGTTACTGTCTCCACCCTGGTCCTCTACTGGCTTCAGCTGTAGTTTAATAACGGACAATCTGACCACAGAGATTTCACAGATATCCCAACGTCAACTGCTACCTTCACAGCTGTGTGTGTGTGTGTGTGTGTGTGTGTGTGTTGGTGGGTTTGCGTGTGTTGTATTTCAGTTGGCCTTTTTTGCCTCCATGTCTTTGAACGACTGCACACATGCCAGTTTTCCTGCATGCCTCGAAAGGCATGCGACGTATGCTGCTGTGGTCTAGTGGCTCCACTGCCCCCACGCCCTCGTGTGCGTAGATTTGCCAGTATGTGTGCTTGTGTAACATCTCTATAACATCTCTAATACGTTACGACCGCGGATGCTCCGCAGATTGGCCCATTGTGTCATCTTCTCTTTCTGGTGGTAAAAAGCAGACAGCCCTTCTCACACGAGGTGCACATTTAAGGCCCCAAACTCCTCTAATTTTGGCCGAACGTACACCTCAGGAATGTTGAGGAATTTAATGTAACTGAAAATTAGCTTCTTGCAAGATGGGTAAAGGGTAAAGGGCAGCTAGCAACGGGGATAACTGGTTTCAAGGACAAGTCTCACCTCTTTCTTTTTTTTTTTGGGGTCTAATGACATGATGTTAGATCCAAAGATCACCTGCTTTTGATAAGGGCCATTTTCGTGAGTGAGTGTAGTGTTACAGCACTTTGCATGGTTAAAAAGACTATTTACAGTTTACCACAGAAATACAGAATCATTAAAATAATGCATCATAAAAAGATAATTAATGATGTTGCTGAAAGTTGTGTTATATGACGGATATAAAATATAACCTCTTGACAAAGGTTTTATGCTGCTACGTCTTTAGCTGTCAAATGAAAAGTAGACTCGGGTGAATTGTTTCAATAAATGTTTGATTATGAACTTTCTAATCGCCTATAAACTATTACAAAAACAACAGCAACATGACGTTACATGTAAATAACATTTCTTTCATTCAGTTTGTTTGAAACAATGTCATAAAAGGAGCTAAAACTGCACATTTTTACGAGGTAAGCTGATCAAAAGCATCACACTACGTACTAATTCATGAAGAAATGGAGTTTTTGAGCGAGGAAGGAGTGAAACCTCTCAGCTACCAGCGCTCTCTGCTCTGTTAAATCCAACCGGTCAACGTGGCATCCAGCTGAAATTAAAAAGCCCTGCACTGACCGTTCTCTTACCTCGCAATAACGCCTGTTATTGTTCCTCAACTGGCAAAACTCACCGCTCACATTTTCAGAGAAGGTATTTGAGAAATTTTCGTCCACCTGTGTTTCCTTAAGTGGTGATGTGTTGGCGAGGTGAGGCGGCCTTTGAAACCGTGACAATAAAGCCCTGAACTGAACCCAGTACAGATACACAGGCTGGCAGCTGTGTGTACGTGTGTGTGTGTGTGGGTGTGTGTGTTAATATGTGGACTCGCTTTATCAACATCCCTGTTTTACAAGCACATGGACATGATAAACACCAGCAGGAGCATGTGTGTGTGTGTGTGTGTGTGTGTGTGTGTGTGTGTGTGTGTGTGTGTGTGTTCATGTGTTTGTATGTGTGCAACAACGCCATAAAGCGAGCAATGCAAAAGAGGAATGTGCTTTCACTCTTTAATGAGGTTCATCAAAACGGTGAGGCGTCAAGAAACAAGCCTCCTCACACGCGAGGCGAAGAAACGAGAGACGGAGCGAGAGAGATGGAGGGATGGAGGGGTGAGGAGGGGTGAGGAGGGGTGAGGAGGGGCTGGACTTTATATATAGAGAGAGACAGAGCGCCAGCATGTAAGCACATTTGTAGTTTCCATTAAATCAGCAATAAAAATTAAAGCAGCATAAATTAGCATAAAACAAGCTAAACATCACACACGGTGGACAGAATATGGCTAAGTTCCTCATCACAGCAATGTAAAGTGATGCAAATTTTCTCTCTCTCTATTTATATATATATACTGTTGCCCATAAAGTTGGAATAATTGTTCAATACCCTCAATTTAGTTAAAGTCTGAATCCACAGTTTGGTTCATTGTGGTTTAAGTTTCACTGTGATATGTTTGGAAGAGTTTGATCAATAAAGTTGAGAAGATATAAACTTTATTTTATCAAGAATAAATCACATTGTCACAATCATTTCATGAGAAGAGTGAGACCAGTGTGGATGTAGAAATGTGCCGGGACACCTGCCTGCTTCTCCAAACAGGAGGCGTGAGCCGACCACCATCTACTGCAGGTGATGCACCAGTTATGGATGAACACTTCAAATAGTCCAAACCATCGCTTTCCAGTTTTGTTCAACTTAAATTCAAGTGCTTATTGTAAACAGTAGTTGTGACTGTGGGGGGAGAGGCGTGTGCAGACTCTAACCCTAACAGCAGTGAAAAGTTTTAAGCCTGAGAACAGAGTGTAACACATAGAGGTTGTGGAAATGGCAGACATGAGATGACCGAAGTAGCAGAGAATAAACGGAGAGAGCGAGCGACATAAAGTGGGAGAGCAGGTTGGGGACAGAAAAAAGCGACACAGATGACAGATGGAAGAGACGCTATGAGGTTAACGGCAAGTGCAGTCTATAAAACAGAAGGTTGGGACGGAGAAAACAGCAGGATTTACAGGAGCAGAGGAAGAAACGAGAGAGAAGAAGAAAAATAAGATTAAGGAGAAAGAAGACAAAGTAGAGATTTAGTGATCAAGCTAAAACTGAGGTTTTCTTTCCAAATCTGAAAAGTTTCTTCTTCTTGATTCCCCTTGATGACGGTAAATCTTATATTCCACATTATACTGTCTGCAGTCTGTGTGTGTGTGTGTGTGTGTGTGTGTGTGTGTGAGAGAGAGAGAGAGAGAGAGAGTGTGTGCAGTCTGTATAAATCTACAGCGTGTTTTCTTTTGCTCTGCTCGAGTGGAATATTTTTCTAATGAGTGTTTTATTTCTGACTCCGACCATCACATGAACACACACACACACACACACACACACACACAAGCATATGGAAATGAAATCAAGTGGGAGACAGAGGGCTTGCAGAGGCCAAGGGACACAGACATTCATATACACTTAGAAAAACACACAGACCAGGTCACTCACACTTTGATCTGCAGTAGATTTGTATTTTACGGTTCTTCAACTGTAAATACAAACACTTGTTTGTACGCACAGTAAAATAAGACAGTATGTTGAGGAATGTCTATTTTATATTATATGTAAAATCACACTCTTTACAATATGATGGATCATTTGGACAACGTATGGATCCTGGTACGAAATCTTAGCAGGGTCCAACACAAACACAAATGGAGGAGAGGGAACGTGACAGAAAGCGAGTTCATTCCAAACAGGAGAAGGACTCAGAGCGGCCAAGACAAACCGTGGAGCTCGTGTACCTAAAGGAGGGATGGCTTCCGTCGCATGGACGTGGTTTGGCTGTGAAACGTCTGCCATGCAACAGGAAATGGTTCTTAGCAAATTATGCCGCAGACTAAATGTGTTTTTTTTACATTTTAGAAATTAATATTCACACAAATATGAGTAAGATCCTTATTTGTCAGGTAAATAATTCAAAATGTGATAATAAGAATTAGTGCTTTTGTAGTGATTTCTCACCCCACTTCACTCCACCCTGTTGTTGTTGTTTGTCTCTGTAATTACATTTTTTTGTGTACATAGGTTTTTACCACTGTATATATTATATTATATTCTGCTATTTAATTTTTCTAATTCTTAACTGTGTGCTTTTATTTTTCTATCTGTCCCTTTGAGCTGCTGTAACAGCAAAGTTTCCCCACTGAGGGATCAATAAATAAATATCTTATCTTATCTTATCTTATTTTGGACATATCGTACAGCTCTATCCTCAACGAGCACCCACTCACAACATGTTCCAGCTATCTCTCTTTGTCATGATGTCTCCCACCTTATAAACAACCTAAAAAACACACACTCTCTGGCAGACGCAACACGGAGAGGACGTCAAAACAAAACTGGCAAAAACAGCAACATCTGAACGTGTAGCGCTCACGCTTCTGGTGAAGAATAGGCAAACATGCTTGTTTCTGCTTGTATGTAAGTGTGTGTGTGTGTGTGTGTGTGTGTGTGTGTGTGTGTGTGTGTGTGTGTGTTCCCCTTGGTGCAGCAGCACCAAAAACACAGTCAATGCCAAAACCAAAACATCCAGGTTTCAAAACACTTTGAGGAAGAAGACATAAAAGGTTGTGACCTCCATCGCCTTCCTTTATCTGTGTGTGTGTGTGTGTGTGTGTGTGTGTGTGTGTGTGTGTGTGTGTGTGTGTGTAGAGTCAGCAGATAACATCTCTGGTCTTTTATCGCTCTGGTTTTATTGTAAACGGCTGCAGATTCACCTGCCAGACAACAGACTCATTCATCCTCCGCAACCTTTTGGCCTTTGCTTCCCGGAGACGGACTCCAGAGGTTCAGCCAGAGGAGGAAAAAGAAAAGATGAAGATCAAATGTGAACACCAATATTTTTCTAAGTAAAGACGTTCTCTCTTTAGTCCTGCATCCTCTGAAACAGAAACGATCAAAATCTAACAACGTGTAGGAGGGAGCGCCTCTGGAGTCGAACATGAGTGTGTTTATAGCAAGAGGCACCGACTTTATGAACAATCACAGTGATTCTATAGAAAAAGAACAGGACTCACAGGAAGCACATTTGAAAAAAACAAAAGCAGAGAATATTGAATACTGTATGTCACAACAAACTCTCACCATCACTGGCAACAACTCCAACTTCTCCTTCACTCCTTTGTAGCAAATGACGAATAATTTAGACCAACAGTGAGACGCTTTCGGGAAATCTTGTTGATCGATACCGCTCGACTATGAAGCTAGCAGGTGACTAGCTTAGCATAAAGACCGGGACCTGGGTAAGACCACAGCGTGTCGAGTCCACATTTATGTTTGTGTCCAAATTAAACCAGCCAGGTCAGACGTGGTAGCTTCAGAGGTGCTGCTGAGTGGATTTTGTTACCTGAGCCAGGCTTTCCATTAGCGCGTTTCCAGTATTTATGCTAAGATAAGCTAAGCTAAACAAATCCTCCTCTGGCTCTGGTGTCCAGACATGAGAGTGGTATCTCTTTTTAAGTTTAAGAACACGTGTGCTTCCCGAAAACCTCAAACAGTAATCACACTTTGTATCTCAGACTCTAACAATCGTTCCGACTCTCTCATGATCAGCACACAATCCCTCATAATCTAGTGGCGCTTTACTGCGGTTCAGAGGTGATTTGATTTGTCAGGAGGTCGTTTTCAGGTCAAGGCACCAAACATGTTGTTGTTGGTGCATCTTTAGCGGGTTCATTCACCTGCTGCTATTCTGTCATAATGTCAGAAGATCAGCTGAGACAACAAATTGTCCGATTGCTTTGAGTCTCCCACTGATTCCATCTGCTTTGATTGCTGCAGATTTCTCTGACTGATACAAGTGGGAAGAATGTGTTTTATACACAACAAACAACCTTTTTATTTAGTCTAGCAGCTTGTTGATGCTCAGAGATGTTGTGTTAATGTGCAGCTTCAGTGAGAAGTCAGCGTCTTGGATGGAAGTTTATTTTAGGGTTGTGTTTGTGCCTGTTTTCCGACATGGATCAGATCACTACGCCTTCTTCCTACATCACCTGGACTGTTTTTACTTTTCTCTGTGTGCACATATTCTAAGTAAAGTCTTCATCAGCAGTGAGGACAGTAGGTTGGATCAATAAGTGACAAAGACGTTGCAGCCAAGATGAGTTGGAGAAAACGGATACGTGAGTGCATCCATTTTTCCGAACCATTTTTCACGAACAATCGGTATCAGTTCCATTTGTTTTTCTTTCTTTTGCTCACGTAACTTGGTTGCATCTTTACATTCCAACCACACCTTTAACTTTGTATTGTATCGTGCTGCTTCAAAACTTGGACTCCCGTTCTGTCAGTTCGAGGTTGCACGGACAATAAACATCTCAGAAACAAGTCAAAAGGGTCTCAGGGTTAGAAATCTGGAAGTCTTTGCTTGGAAATCTTCCCATTCTTTGCTAAAAGAAGGACGATCTGAACAATCTGCCCTTCACGGTGAGGAGTTCACGACCTGGAGGGAGCGTCCTCTCTCTATTAATCCCGTATATATTCTATCTTTTCATATATTCTGCACATACATCACTCGAGCTTTTTCTTGTCTTGATTCTGACACCTCGGAGTATCAGTCTTACGCAGTACCCTCAATGTGAACTCTCCACTGGCAGAGGAATGACTCAGGTGTTTTTCCATATATGTGTGTGTGAGTGTGTGTGTAAATGTGTGTGTGTGTGTGTGTGTGTGTGTGTGTGTGTGAGATCACTCACCCAATGTCTGTATGATTTGTGGAAAAAAAAAAAAAAAGTGTCTTGAGTGCGACAGTACAGTCCTATTTGTTTGCAAGGGGAGTGTGGGAATCAGTGTGTACGTGTGTGTACGTGTGTGTACGTGTGTGTGTGTGTGTGTGTGTGTGTGTGTGTGTGTGTGTGTGTGTGTGTGTGAGTTAGTGAGTAACAGAGAGAGAGAGGGAGAGAGAGAGAGTCAGGTGTCAAGTTTACCCCCTGATCGACCCAACCTGGGAATGATCTAGTCTCAGCGGGGGAAGCCAAAACTGCTCCTCTATGTGTGTGTGTGAAGGTGTGTGTGTGTGTGTGTGTGTGTGTGTGTGTGTGTGTGTGTGTGTGTGTAACCCAGGGATGACTCACAAACCATCTGGAGGCCAGATGCAGGTTAGAAAACCACTCTCTCCTCTCTCCCTCACTCCCTCCAGTTGCTGTTAGTTCCCTTAGTTAACCCGTGAACTTTGACCTCTATGCTGTCGGTGTGTGAAAGTGTGACTTCAAGCTTGTGTGTGTGTGTGTGTGTGTGTGTGTGTGTGTGTGTCTTCCTGGTTAAGTAAACGGCAAGGTCGTGACCTCTCTCAGAGGTCGTGAACTCTCCCCCGGTGACCTCTGGAGTTCAAGTTCACTAATTGACCCCGTTCCCACTCAAACAGCCTCCATCTTTCTCCACCTCTCCTCCCTCTTTCTCAGCTCCGCCTCCCTGCCGCCTCACAGTGATTAATTCTCGGAAACTAGACCCGGAAATGTGTTACAGGCTTGTGTTACAGCCTCGTCTCGGAGTCTGAACGAGACTCGAATGATAAAAGAGACAAAGCTTTTTCAGGCTCACCTGTCATTTCCAGTGTTTTCTATATTTTTACTCTAAAAATGGGATGAAGACCCTTAAATAGGTTGTATTACATTATGTTTCTCATAGGGAACATGGTAAAACACGCCAGAGGAGTAATGATCATCTAATGTTAGGGACTCTTGCATCATTTCCTGTATGGTATTCTGCCAGCTAAATGACAAAGAATAGAAAAAGCAAGTACCAGTGGCAGAAATAAAAATGCAAGCATGTAAGAGAACTCAGCAATTACTAATTTCAAACAACTTAAAACGACATTTGAGCTGCATAGTGGAGGTATGTGGCATGTGTACACAGGTATATAACATATACTCACCTTTGAGGGAAGGGTTTTATTATATATATCCCTGAAAATAGATATCACAGGTCTCAGTGCACATGGGAAAGTTAAAAAGGTCAGACAGAAAACCGGCATACAGCACAAGGGTGTAACCGGCAGGCTGCTGATGCAGTTGGTTGTGGTGGAGCTAATTTTAACTTATAAAGTCAAATTTTCTAGCGTTGGGTAGTTAAATCTATAGCAATACATCATATGAAGTTCCCAAGGCCGGGGCTCATAGATAATATGTGATAATTGTATCTATCTGACTGCTTTTGGGAGACACACTGCGGAAACTTAATGAGGATAATGTCTTAAGTGCAGCCACAATGTTTCCGCAACACGAGAACAAAGACGATCTTTCACAGCGGTAACACGCAGGCCGCTGCAGGCCATTCTTTGTAGATGAAACACGTGTTTATTTGCTGTCAAATATTTCTCCAACAACACCAACCCCAAGCCTTACCAGTAAATCATCAAAATAATTACGTGTGTGTGTGTGTGTGTGTGTGTGTGTGTGTGTGTGTGTGTCCACCCCTACCAATACACCAGTTAAACATCAGCGTAGCAAGACAACAGAGCAGGAATTCTGTCTATTGTTCGGCCAAATGTTCTGATTTCACCCCCAGAGAGGCTCAGTTTGTGCATGGGCTGGCGACCGTTTACACACTTAGATTTGAACATCATTTTTGGACTCTCGTTGTGTTTGTGATACGCTCGTGTGTTTGTATGTGTGTGTGTGCTTATTAGTAATGAGGTTGGACAGGCGACGACTGGATCTCAGTTCCTGATTGGAACTGAAAGTTGTTCGGTATCAGCAGAGAGTTTGTAAAGAATATCGAGGGGTTATTAGGGTTTAAGGCTCAGTGACTGCTGCCGAGTGGAAGCTAATGATGGAGTTTTGAATTAGACCAGAGAATTAAACTAAAAATGAAGGATTTTCCTCTGTATCTGTTACAGGAAAAACTTAGACAAAGGAAGGAAAGAAAGAGGACAAACAAGGACAGGAAGGCAAAAAGCTTCCACTCAGAAACTGACATTTCTAAACCTCCTGTCTCTTATTGAAGAACAGTCCTCTTCTAATCTAAACAGGTAAAAAAAAACTCGGCCTTCACTCCAAACTTTACAATCTGTTGTCATCACCAACACAAAGTGCTCCACAGGGGGCTTTTATTTTGAAGGAGGACCAGAGGAGACACGCAGCAGCTGGATCGTATTCATCAATATGCATTTGGTTTTTCTCGCTATGTGCACATATACAAACAAAAGCTTCACTGAAATGAACCACAGTGTGGCCACAAACTACAGCCAGGCTCTGGTTCAGTCACTCAGTTACCTGCCTGTTCCTCTGGACGCTGCTCAGCGTCACAACTTGAGGAAATTCAGTTTTTTAAATGACAGCTAAGAGTAAAGAAAGAGACACCGGTTGGGATTCAAATCAGTGGATACACAAACAACTTAACCAGCTGTGCCACCGGCACATCCAGATGTTTAGTTGAATGACAAAGAAAAACGTAGTATATTCAACAGTTTTACCGCGGTTTAGTCAGGGTGAGACAACAAGGCACATGTGGTTGAGAAAAGATGAAAGATCGGACGCAAACTCCATCACCCCAACATCCTCACGCTGAGCCGCGGCGTCGTAACACATAGGACACACTACGGTGGCCCTGCGAGCTCAAAACACAGCATCTTAAGAAGAAGTCCTCACCTATCTGACCACACATGTGCAGCATTTAGAAGAAATATAAATGACACAAACACTTCCTGACTGAGTGTACAAGCACCTTTTCATCACTTTAATATATGATATTAGGATATTTTTATATTTATAGGATAGATATTTATTAAATTGCATTTATATTTCTCACTCCTGTCACACCTCATTACCTCAGATTCTGTTTTTATATTCATTGGCTCTTTACAGATCTTTATGTTTATGCATTTTCTTTAGATATATATAGTTTTCTTTATATACATCCTCCTGTAACGGAGCTCCCAGCCAAAGAATTTCACACAGGTGTGCCTGTACAAGCAGAGTAACAATAAACATCTTGATTCTTGAAATACAAGAAGCACTGCAAGTACACAAAAGACAACTAAACGCCATAAACAGATAAGACTATTTAAGTTTGTCATCCTGAAATCTAAGGCCGTCCTAGTCGTGCTCATCACGTATCATATGCACATGCATCATTAGCACAACAACAACAAACTGCAGCACAGCTTGGCCATAACGCAAAGACAACACAGCACAATAACAGCTGGCACCACAGTGAAACGTATATACAGCAGGAAGGAGCACATGGGACCACCGGAGAACGTGTGAACGTAACGTAAACACACCACAGCAGAAACACAACGCAGCACGTCTTGAGCACAGTTCGTCACGTCACTTTCACTTCTTCCTACCATAGGAAACAGGGATGTTTCAGAGGAATTATGGGAAAACTGATGTTGTTACCGTTAACACCAGAAGCATGACGCTTGAATACAGCTAAATGATAATTGCTGAGTGTTTCATCTTGCTGTCATGGCAATAAGTGGTATGAGTAAATCAGTGCTCCAGTCATCAGTAGTGTGGTGTCTTAATACAGGGATCATTCACATGAACCAGCTCTTGATGTTCCTCAGATGAACAGAGGAAAAGATGGGGTAACGGATGAAAGACGGGTTCGGAAAAGAAACAATAGAAGTCTGCCTCGCAGATGTCTCTCTCGCTCGCCCCTCTTTCCCAATACTCATGTTGAAACTGGGGGAAATCTCTCAAATGTGTGTGTCAGATTTTCCCACGGAGGGATGGTGACGTTCCAATACCTCTGAACAAGCCAGCGCCTCCGGAGAGTTCGCGGTGATTTCACATCCGTTTAACACGCTGGATGGTGGTGTTACAGTTTGGTTATGACATTTCACGGGCAGATTTGGCTGCTTAGGTAAGTTCACCCGAAAGAAACACACAGACATGCATTTGTGGTGTGAGGTCATTAACAGTAAAAGGGTGTTTACACTCATGAGTTTCTGTGTGAGTGTGTTTTACCAGAGAAAATCAACTCTACTGTCCACCATGTGTGTGTGTGTGTGTGTGTGTGTGTGTTTAAGATCAAGGTCTTCTGGCGACATAATCAGAAGAAAACGGGACGTACTGAGAGCAAAAGAAGATGAACCTGAAGTGGTATGAAGGAGAGTCAGCGAAGGTGAAAACACACAAACTGATAAAGGATTTTAAAGTGGTAAAGGAATAAAAAGAAGGGAGGACTCAAGGTGGCACAAAAAATAAAAAGGAATTAAGGAGACATGGATGAGAAAAAAATATTCCCGATTTCTCAAAGTCATTCCTGAACCTTTCTGAGATTATGTCAGACTTTTGGGGGGTAACTCTCTT
Organism: Pempheris klunzingeri; assembly: GCF_042242105.1. Lineage (NCBI taxonomy): Eukaryota > Metazoa > Chordata > Actinopteri > Acropomatiformes > Pempheridae > Pempheris > Pempheris klunzingeri. Next base: position 2,873,960 of record NC_092034.1, on the reverse strand, counting down.
CCCATATTTCAGAAGGTTATTCCAGATTTTTCATATTTATTTCATAATTATTCCTGACTCCACTCTCAGACTCCCTGTGGGGATAAAAATGTGTCATGGTATCTCACTAAACGTTCTGAGCTCCAGCTAATTGGGGCAATTTTCTAGTAGTTTCTGCTGAGATCCTGTGATGTACACACACACACACACACACTAAATAGAAGGCTTTTAGATGGAAATTAGTGGTGTCAGCCTCTCTTTCTCCTGCTGTTACCTCCTGTCTGAAAAGAGGAGAGTCAGGAAATAGACTGTAATTATACTGTCCCCTGAAAGAAACACACACAGATGCAGTGTGTATGAGTACAGCCTTGCTGTAGACTCTTAGCGGGACAAAGAGTCTATTGCAAGAGATTTTTTAAAACTTATATTCACCATCTAGTTGCATTGTGGGTAATGTAGGCACCAGGACTTCATCTCTGGTTCTACTAGCTGTCCATCATGAATCAGACAATGTCACAGGACTGTTAAATACTTTTCAAGTACATATTTATACTAAACATTCTTGAATGCTTATTGTTTCTTAACAATAACAACAATATTGTTTCTTTTTTAAATAGCTGTGCCTTTATTAATTTAAGTTTCATAGACGTCATCTCACCTGTCAAATGTCAAACTTGTACTATATTACTATATTATATTATTATATTATACTTGTGCATGGATGTTTTTTCCTGTGTGTCCTGTCACAAACATGATTAAAGTGGCGTTTCTCTGCATCCGTGGCTGGACGTGACACACAAACGCACAAATATTTCTGCTGCTGCTGTTTTAGTGAAACCTCGTTTGATCTGAGGGTTTACAAGGTTCTTGACAGGTAGGAGAAGAGTCCCAGCCCACAAAACCCATTCAAAGAACAAATACAAAACCAAAGCAGACATCCTTTGCTTGGTCGGACAAGTGAGACACAACAACCAGATGCTGATACTGTTTCCCTTTTGTCTCTTTGACCAAGCGAGCAGGAGGACAGACGGCGGTTTATTTCTCTCTGCCACGGTGTTTATTTGGCTGTTTGCGGGATGCTAAACAAGCGATCCGTCGCTGGAGACATTTTGTCCAACCATGTGCCTGCGTGGTTAACTGAAGCTAAACAAGCTCAGAACATGATCTGGGTGGCTCTGGTGCTCCCAGTAGGTGGTTTGGGACTTGATACTGTTCATCTGAGGCCAGACAGGAAATTATGGGAAAGGACATGTTGGGGAATTGAAATATCCTTTGGTTTGACTCGGTGTTACAGTTTCCATCTGTGTCTGCCTTCCTGTGTATTAAATCCTTTTACATGTTTCATATTTAGAGAGATTGAGAGTAGATTGCAGTGAGCTGCATCAGCTTTCAATTGTAATATTTGCCCAATAAACTATTTTCTTCTGATTGCTTGTAACATGTAAATAATTAGCTTAGCAATAAAGAGAGGGACGCTAAGGTCACATGCTCTCTCTCAGAAAGTGTAAGAGTAGAGAAAGCATCAGTGTCAATAAATGTCCCCATCAATAACACAATCATTAGATAAAGGAAGGACGAACACTATGTTCATGAATTTTGATTTACAAATTGAAATATCGTAAAATAGTGACAGAATTTCCACATTTCCCAGAATTGGAGTCTTCAAATCACTTCATTAGGAGCCCAAAACACAGTTACTCAAAGATAATCAATAACCAGCTACTTCAAGTGTTATCAGGTCATGAAAATGGATGTAATCATCAGTGTTAGTGTTTATTAGGGTTTGGGAATCATGTGAGCCACTGATTCATTTCAGATTTCACCTCCTCTTCTGTATTACCCAAAGTTATTTTGGCCAAAACCACAATCTAAATCAAACCAAGTAGTTTCTGGACCTAAACCTAACCAAACTGCGAACCTTTCATAATGTTAACAGTCTGTTTATAAATGTTACCATGTCGATGAACGTCCACTAGTGTCATGTCAGTGCAGACATAAGATAATAATAGATTATGCAGCCTCTGGCCTACCGGTAAGTGCAGTTGCTTCCATCAGAAGCATTCAAATAGCAGTAATAACAGCTGATAATTATCTATTCGAAGATCCAAAGCAGGTGCAGAAACACAGGAAAATAGCAAATCCTCACATTTGAGAAGGCAGAGAATCTTTGAAACCTGATAAATGGGTCAATAATATTATATTATCAGTCTGGACGCCTTTGGGGATCTCACAGTTCAAGTGGTAGAGATTTATAGCAGATTGTGGCGTCTTCCTCTGAATAAGACTGGAGCACAAGAAGTGTGTGAATATGAGAAGAGGGGGTGAGCAACGTGAAGAAGGCAAAAGAAGAAAGGGGATGAGAAATGGTCTCATGGTCACCATTTGTGTGCCCAAGTAAGCCAAAAACATACATAAGATCACGAAGGGAAAAAAATGAAATAAAACAGCCACACACTTTAGACTTATGCATTAAACTGATTAGGTTCCCATGTTGATAAAAGTGTTGCAACATATGGCTCCAGTGAACGCATGTGTTGTAATCAGCAGCCACTCAAGATGTTTTTGCCATCGAAATCCTTGAAGAGGAAGAAACGCCGGCGCGGAAGTGAAACGCACTCATGTGCATCATTTCTTCGTGATCTTCAGATTAAATTTGATCACCATGAAGATCAGATTTTCAACCCGAAAAAATGTAACTTCCCTGCACATTCTCACGCTCTGTTCCCATGTAAAAAAGGTAGAGGTCAGAACTTGAGGATGCTTTTCTCTAACCTACCTATGAGACACACTTATCCAAACTTCTCCAAAGAGGGTTTTTTAATTCCTGTGTTGTCGTCTTTCAGAGTCTGGCAGCAGCCCTCTGCAAACATACCATTTCTGTTAAAATGAAACACGAATCCGTCCAAACTGCTCTGTTACTTATTCTTGCTCTTCTTACTACAGCTTATGGAGCTGAGTAGAACGGCTTGCATGTAATTTTGAGAGAATTGGTTTAGTTCCCTGTTGGCTTGGACTAGCATTGCTAACAAATGTTAACGCCGGACGGCTGCCAAATTCTCATAGAGGACTTTTTTGGACATCCTGTAAGGAATCTTGGTTAGTCATCAGGAAAAAATACTTCTTAAAACCCTTAACCTTTAAACTCTAGATCTGGCTGAACTTAACTTCCCCTTAATATTCCACTTTAATAGCTTCAAGGGTAAGAATAAGAGTGACCTGGTGGTTAAACAAACCACCCCACAAACCTACAAAAAAACCTATTTGGTAAATGTACTCATTGAGGCAGTGCAGACCCTTCATGCACTTTTTCGTCACTCCGATTCGTAGACATATTTCACACCTACAAGCAGCCCAGAACAAACTACAGTTCTCTGTTAGATACACTAACACTAGAAATATTAAACACCTCACGTAAGGGCACGTTAAGGGCACAGGAATTGTTTAGGGACTGCAAGGTGTTTCTATTCACTTCCTTGGCGCCGTGTCGTTAAAGCAAAATGCCTTCAAACAATGTATGTTTTTACAGTTCAAGTGGCAAATACCTTTGGCAGCAGTAATTAGATTATGACTCTTGTCTCTTCAGGGGAAAAGAGGAAGTAGTGTTTCATCGTTATGGAGCCACAAAGTCGGCCGGGGGAGGAGCTCAGGGTGGATGGTTCGTTCTGGGGAGCGATTATAACTGTTGTTGTTGTTCTTCGTTAGGAACGCTGACATTTCTTCAAGTTAATATATGCTTTGGGGTGTACTTTTCCAGCAAGTCAGTCATCCAAACTAGGAAAAGAGCTTAAAAAACTAACTGATACAGATTCTGGACGATGTTGTTCCTGAGCACAGAGCAAGCAGCGACTTTATGGATTAAATTCTGGCACCTATTTCACATAATTTCTCACAATCAATGGAGCAAACGAGTGGTGTCAGCCATGTTCGCTGACAGAGCTGGAAATGTCAAAACATTCCTTTAACAATGTGACAATAATGCTGTAATCTAAGAGCTGAGTCACCTATGTAGATACACAGGTATTTTATTTTGAAAATCTGTTAATTGAAACTTTCTACTCAGCACTCTTGTTCCTCGTTGTGGTTTTTAAGTGTGTAAATACAGGCTAATTGAATGAAACTCTTACTATTCACACAAAAAACACACATACTGAGCTTTAAAAGTGGTACATTTGCGGTGCGTAAAGAATTTTTTAGGCTCTGGTATAAAAAAAAAGAACCAAATCCAAGAGCAAAACCTTTTGAAATGACTTATTATGAGTTATCATGTCTGCCAGAACCACCGTCTACCGTCTAAGAACATGATGAACCATCAGCTTCATTGATGGCAGTTTGATCGTACCACCCCCCCCCCGCAGTAAATCTAGGGTCTACTCTGCAGCTCATGCGTGGCAGTCTATGGACAAACATCAGTTCTTTAGGGGATCATACCTTTCCTTTCATTAGAGGGTGGTTTCACCAAACAGCGGCCCAAACTCTGCAGCTAACCCTCTCTGGTTTCTGGGATGTGCCGACACGGCGGTAAAAAGGGTGGCCTACAAGTATATGAACCTCCCCCTGACCCCTAAAACACACACATTCTGTTCTCCGCCATTATATAAAGCCCTGGATTGGTTGAAATCCTCAGTTTTCTCGGCCAATGAACTCGCCTCAGAAATGCGTATAAAATTCACATCAGTGTGAACTGAACTACTGGCCGAAGGGATTCTCTGCAGCACTCCTCAACAAAATCCTCCCCCGTTCAAAAAGGGTGTCGCCCTCTTACTAACCTTTCTTACCCTTTTTATTTCTCCTCCTCCCAACTTTTCCTCCACATTTCCAGCTTTCTTTTTACCTCTCTCCTTAAATACCTTTTCCCATTTGCTTCTCCTTTTTCTGACTCTTTATCCCCCCCCCCCCATTTCATCTTCTCTTTCATAATTCAGGCCAGTCTGTCATCAACCCGTCCATGTGATTCTCCTTTAATACTCCCATCCCTCTTTTCTTGATCTCCCCCAGTGTTTCTTTCCAGCCGGCGATTCCCTTTCAACAGCAAGCCAGTGGCCTTTCACAATCTGTTTCGCAGAGACGATGGAGAGACCCTGAGACAGGCTGAGAGAGAGAGAGAGAGAGAGAGAGAGATATAAAAGTCTAAAAGGACAGATTGAAAGATGCTAAACAGATATTGAGAGGAACAGATGATTCAAAGTGAGAGAAGTTGGAGTGTTAAAAAGGAGAGATGTGGCTCATTTTAAATAATGGTGGAAAGTAACTAAGTACATTTACTTACATGCAAAATATTGAGTTTCTACTTATTATAGTTATTTCCATTTGATACTATTTCACTCCAGTACATTTATGGACAGTTGTAGCTAGAATTGTACAGCATTTAACAGTTTATAAACGATGCTAAATTATAGGTTTAACCATCTAACAGTAGCTGGAATAAGCTCCACCTCTATCACATTGGAGCCCAACCAATGAGTCAGTTTCATTATATTAACTTATCACAGATATATCAAACTTGTCATGCTTAGAGTGGGCATTCTGCATGAGTACTTTCACAGGGATGGGGCTGGCATTATTATATTATTATTATATTATCCAACTTCCATACTCCGTCAGTAGCTTTAAAAAAAAAAAAAGCTCAGTAATTTCTCCAAACATCTGGGCTCCATAGTTTTTAGCCAACATTCGTCAGACAGGAGGACACAGTGAATTTGTTGGGGACTATTTTCAGCTGTGGATTAATACTCAGTTGGTGCTACAGTGAGTATTTGGGGCAACAGTAAAGTGTATGTGGGATTCAGTCTGTGTGTTTAAGTGTTTAAGTTATGAAGGAACATGTCAACCAGTACAAAAGTGAGGCTCATTACATAATAGCTTTTGACAACAAGGGAGTTCTATGGCACGGACCAAGATGATGTATCAGGCTTTACACACACACACACACACAATAATGGTTGGTTTGTGTCATTTAATTGGATTTATGGACAATAAAAAAGAATTTAATGTCATATTTTGAATGCAGAATGTCTCCTCGAAACAAAATGTTTTCATATTGTGGTGTTTCTGCTTCTGCTTCACTTTAAAGACTTGAATACTTCTTCCACCACCAACTAAAAAAAAAAAAAACTAAAGAACTAATTTTATTTCTGTATTTTTTACCAAAAGTTAAAAATGTTTAGAAAAATACTGAATTAGAGGGAGGAATATTAAAGAGAAAGAAATCAAAGACAGACATGTATTAGTGCATTTTTACTGCAGTGGCCAGTCAGTCTGGGAGCCTATAATAACCCTTCAACACTAATGACAAAACCACACACACACACACACACACACACCCTTTGGCTCTCTCTAGGTCCCTCATTCACCAATGTATCTCTCTCTCCCTCTATCAGTTTCTCTGTCGTTACTTTTCTGTGGTCTTCTCTCTCTTTCCTTCTCTTATAGACACACACGCATGCACGGCGAGTGTTGCTGTGTTGATGGTAAAACCATTCCATATCAGGGTTATTTGGAGGGGAAAAAGTCATTCCTTCTGACAGCCCCGTTAAGAGAAGAAATACCTCCGCCACTAAAATTGGACTTGGGTTTCAGTCGTGACACCGCACCAGACTGCATTTGATTTTCTGGGTTATTTCAAGTGCAATGTGAAGCGCCAAAATGCTGTAAAAATCAGTCAGTGAGACAGCGACGCACAATTGGTGTTTGTGATGCTGTTTGAGACGCCAAAAGTCTTTAGAGTCTTTAGCGTCGTATTTTTGCGTTAGCATGAAGAGTGGACCTCCGACTCGGTGTTGAAAATCCGCTGGACTAGAAAATATTGGCAGTTCGATCGGAAGAGAAACTCAGGGACAGGTGGACTTCAAAAATTCATTAGCTGCCTATCATTTATCGAGCCAGAGTGCTTTTAGAAAAGAAAAAAAAAAAACTTACTGGTGATTACTGGTGTGGCTTTCCAACCTCGGTTGCAACATTCAGGTATTCTGAACTGCAATGTTTATAGAGGTAGTTTTGATTTGAAATCACTCTGGTTTTCAGTTTCTCTCGCTCAAGGACGTTTACGCAACAGGCAGCAAACACCAGCTTCAGTCCAGCTTTTTCTGCCAATACGAAGAGGAACATTTTTATGAAGTCTGCACGAAAACATCCAGAATCCAATCCTCTCAGATCATATTTAGACCACATTTATGGGCCGGCTGGAACTCAGATTGCATTTTAGCATTTTTATGTAGTTATTTATTTGTCACTACCCACACTTTGTCTACATTGGACATGTTTCAGTCATTCGTCTGACTGTACAGATATTATTCCATTTTGAACAGCTTCACTGGTGATACTGCCGCCATATCAGCTCATGCTTCACTTCATGTTTTACACAACCATGACCCAAAGTGTCTTAGTAGGTTTCGACTTCATTTTCTCTCCACTTGAGTACATGATTGTGAGTTGGACTGGGTGCACAGCAGCATTGTGGCTGAACAGAACCAGTGTATATATTGTAGGCACTGGCTGGAACACATTGCAGACCACAAGACAAAGCATCAACCACCAGTGGCTCCCACTTGAAATTTAGCAACAGCAACTGATTGCTTTTGGCCGCTTGTGGGCAGCGGAACAAGCAGTGAACAAAACACTGACATATTATCACCTTTTAGCTCTGGTTTGGTCTCCACCAACCCTTGAGACCAATATCTGGCCCTCGCTAAAGGCGCCACAATGTTCTCCAGCTAGAAACTAACACTGAGATTTGGTGGGTTTATTTATTTTACAGCTGCCTGCTGCTGCTGGAAACAACTAAAGCTGTGATCCAGAAAACCAAAACAGTGAGCTGAAAGACACTAAAACACTCTGTGGAACTGCAGAGTCTAGTAATAATTCTCTGTCTGTTCTTTTATACATAAATTGACGAGTCTTGCAGTGGCTTAAGATAGGAAATGGAACAAGAATTAGCCAATCACAGCCCATCCTGACACCAAAAGTTGCGTTGCCAAGTGAAATTCAAGGAAGTTTGAATGTTTCCACTTGTTTACAGTGTTTCAGCTGCTCATGTCTGCATGCAGAGTGTCACAGGACTGAAGCTGCTGTTTGAGTGGCCGTTACTTGCAGTATAGACAAGACAAGAGCAGAGAACAACTACAACCAAGAACCAGCGAGGGAACAGCAACACATACGCAGATGAAGAGGTTGAAGATGGAGCTCAGGACTGACCACATCTGAACAACGTCTGTCTGCTGTAGCATCAGAATAATTAAGAAACAAGGAAGCTCAGGTTTGTGCTGAAACAAATGCAGATTTCCATCATAGGAAATAAAATAGCCAGACTCTAAATTTTAACTAAACTGTAAAGTAAATTTAATGCAAGACCATTTATTTTAATATTTGGTCTTGTATTGAAAAAGTTTAAAAAAAAAAACAATTGAGTTTTGTGTGTTGGAATTCTCAATTGTGTTCCAGGGGTTCGTAAACAGTAATATGAGGGTCATAGATCATCAAAACTGGGCTGGTCTGGTTGGAAAAGAGTAGATTTTAATGTCTACTTTAAAAAACAAGATTTAGTGCGACAGGAAAATAAATTCCCCTGTGATCATGAACCGGCAAGAAACACAGTTCAGTTTTTAGAACCACCTTTCCATCGTAGCCTGCAGCCTTTGATATTTCTCATTTTCTCCATGAAAAGGAGATCACAGTGTTGGAAAGGTGGGCTGAAATGATCCTAATAATATTTTTATTGATCGTTTAACAGCGCACGCCAGGGCTCAGCGATAGACCTGAAGCTCTTGATCCAAGTTCCAAGGGTTTGATATTAAAGATTTTCCGCCTTGAAACTAAAAACAGCCGACATCTGTGAAATAACTAGGGTTGCTATCTGTAGTATCTTCAAGAAAAATAAAAAAAAAACATATTAAAATGATGTTACAGATACACTGCTTGGGCTCAAAGCAAAAGAGTGATACGCTTTTAAAAGGAGCCAGTGACATTGTCGTTAAGAGTTTTAAATCTCACGCTAGGTCCCGGCCATCGTTTGCCACAGCGTCCAGGGTTTTGATATAAAATACAAAGAAACCAAAGCCACCACATCTGCTCGAAACATAGAGTTTCAATATATTCTTTTCCATTTCTACTTCAAAAACTCAGTGTCTCATCCAGGGACACTTACGGGGCGAGTCAGGAGACACTGTAGGGGTTCAGAAACTTGTGGATGATGGAGGAGGACGCAGGAATCCCAACTGTGGCCTCTCGACTGTGGGTAAAGTTATAAGGGATATAATAACATTTTATGTTGGTTTAAAGTCAGTGTTTCAAAGCCGGTTTTTATGTACTAAACATTACTACATGTGCTCAAAGTCTCCACTAAGTTAGGGAGCAGTTTGACTCAGCTGATCTATTGCAGGTAAACTGTAGCAGCTGATGATGGCACAGCTAATGGAGAGAGTAATAAGAGTGTTTGTGGCTGAAAATTAAATCTGTATGTTATAGATGCTGGTGTGATGATAATGTAGTAGTAATATGTTCATGCTAAGTTAATCATTTTTAGCCAAATACCTGCCAAATCAATGGCAGTCCGATTAGCTTGCAGCATGTTAAACATCATGACTGTGAGTGTGTTAGCATTCTGCATTAGCATTAGCATTAGCATTAGCAATTAGCTCACAACACCAATGTGCAAATGAGCTATTTTTGCTTTTTAACCATCGCAGACGTTGTAATAATAATCAGATAAAAATAAAATAAGAGTTTGACCACCTCTCAGAACACAAAAAAACACAGAAAAAGGTAAAATCTGTGATTAACATATGACTGGGGAAATATTTTAACTCGCTATTGTCTTTATTTTACATTTGAATGAATATAATATGAATATTCTCACACATTTTACAGGTAAAGAGGGAAACTATATATCCAAACACCAGAACTTTATGTGCAAGTTTGTTGTTATCATATTTGATCAAACCAATATGGCCACTAATAAAGTGAATAACAAATAGCTAAGGAATGCCAATTGTCTCCAGTGGTGCAACCACACATGTATCACATGTGTGTGTATATGTGTGTTTGTGAGGGTGTGTACATTTCTCACCACTTTTCATAGTAAACAACCCCATAAAGCAGAAATTCCATGAAAAAAATAAAAGGGAATGAATCATATTAAAAGTGGCTCCATGAGCAGTGTTATGAATCATTTTATTGATCGCACTGGGGATGTTACAACATCTTCCAGGGCTTTGATAATCCAGTGCAGAGCCTCCTTTGTAATTCTACACAGCAGAAGTGTTCTGCTGTAGTCTTCCCCTCGCGGTCATATATCTGTCCATAACATTATTTTCAGCTTAATCTGAGACATGAAGAGCTTGCATGGGTAGGTGAAACAGAGAGAGAGTGTGTTTATGGGCCAAAGGGGAGAAACAAGACTGAAATTTAGCTTTAATTAACTTTAAGGCCAGTCTCCTGTATGAAAGAGCATCAGGAAGAATTGATCAGGGATGCAGCAGGGCACAGTTTTAGGTTTTTTCCTCAGCTGGACTCAAGTTTTTAGGTTTTACAGATTCAATTCATACACCCATACCTGGTTAATAATGCTGTGATCGGGCTGTGATGTCTGAGCATTAGCGATTTCACTGCTCAGCCTTAACTCACACAGTGATCCACATAAAACACAACCTGCAGGGTGCTTTCTTATCTGTTTAAATCCCCCCGCCCCTTTTATGACTTGCAGAATAACAGCTTTCGATACTGAGAACTACGAAATAACCAAAACCTTCCTCCTCTCGGTGAAACAGCTTCTGCTGGTGTAAAACAAGCAAACCACGCTAACTAGAGCATCAGTGTGAGAAGGAGGGGAGGAGAGGGGAAGTGGAAGCTAACTTAAAAACACAGGTATGATCCTTTAACCTCGTCGGGAGCTGCTCCTTGTTTTCTCAAGCTCAGAGGAAGCGACAGAGTGATTTTCCATGGCATCGCACGGCGGCGCGGCAGCCACTGGATTTGGCCCGCAGGTCTGCTGTGTGACGGTAAAGCCATGGGAACAGAACTGTAAAACACTGGCCTGGACACACTACTGACAACACACACCGCTATTAAAAAAAAAACCTTACAGGTATGTGTGTGTGTGAGCGAGTGTGTGTGTGTGTCGACGCAGAGAGAGAGAGAGAGAGAGAGAACGGCAGAGGAAAATAAAGGAAATGAAAGAGCTGAAAGGTGGAAATATATTTATAGAACAGAGAGATTAAGAGAGAGGAAAGTGTGTGTTGGTGTGTGTGGCTGTTAAACCCTATACAAGGTGCCAACGGCTGTGACCTTTGACCTGTTTTGAATGTTGCTGTATGTTGGAATGTGTATTAGCAGGATTTGGTGTTCCGGTGCCCCTGAGGGCGTGCAGTGTGTGTGTGTGTGTGTGTGTGTGTGTGTGTGTGTGTGTGTGTGTGTGTGTGTGTGTGTGTGTGTGTGACCTCAGACATGTGTTCGTGTTAACTGGCACCATTAGGCCTTGAGGGGTTCATTAGTGGGCTCTGGGAGCTGCCTTTACTGTACATGGTAGGGGACCATTTTTCACACACACACACACACACACTGCACATGAATGGAGTTAAACACACTCACATACACACACATTTGCGTCTCCTGGTCTGCATGAAAACGGGAGGTAAATGCCTGAGATATATAAATGCACACACACACACACATCCACTGCGCTGAGGACTGAGACTCCAGCATGGCGGCCTGAGCGTTTCACCATCTTCAACAACCGTAAGAAGCCATAAACATATTGGACAATAACGACTGTTCAGATTTATACAGCAGACCGCTATCAGCCCTGCAACCTGATTGGTTAAAAACACATTTTGGCAAGCGGAGCTCCGTCGTCTGCTTCGCCAACTGCTGTGGTAAGCACAGAGCTAGTTTTTTTTTTTTTTTTTTTTGGTTCCTGGAGCAAACACATGGAAGATTTAATGGTCTTGTTTTACAAAGGTGCCATTTTTAATGTCTGGTAATGAGTATATGCCACAACACAACACTCAAGATGTGCAATTTTGATGATATATAAGTATAGTTTTAGATGTGTAAGCTAGATATAACCATGTGTTATTTGAAATAATCTCATAACTGCAGATTTAAACGCTGTTGTAACAGCTATATATATATAATTTGGACGTCTAAAAGAAGTCTAGATGTCTTTTGACCTCCAAATCACCAAAATAACTCTTTGTGTCTGTGGAAAAGTGGAAATAAGTCTCTCTAAAAGTCCTGTTTGTGTATTTATTACACTTCTAATTGCAGCATGTTGAAATAACTACAAGTCCAGACCTGTGCACATGTTACTTTTTTCTTCCCGAATATAAATATCTTTTAAAAGTTCTTGTAAAAAACCTTCTTTTGTTTTATCAAATACTGTATCTGGATTCAGCCTCTCCCCTACGATGTATATCCAGGTGTTCCTGTACTTATTTGAAGCTGTATCATACTTTAAACCAAAGGGCCTCTGGGGTTGGTGAAATAAACGGGTTGGTGGAGACCAAAAACAGAGCTAAAAGGAGAGTGAATGTCAAACTTAAATTCAATTGACAATCAATTGATGCCGTCTTTAAGTTTTCTGCACCAACATTTAACGCTCACAGGTAGATATCTGCTAGAGCTTGTTCATGAGCTTTGTGGGACAATTTTACTTTTTTGTAGGTTGAAGCAAAATTTGACTTCGAAAGGAAATTTTTTTTCCTTTGAATGAGACATTCTGTTGTTATTTGACTCGCTTGGTACAATAATCGAGGAGGAAATCAACAAGCACAAAGACAGGAGGCTACAAGAGAAGAGGAAGATGGACTAAGGATGAGTTGTGAGATACAGAAGAGCATGATGGGAGGAGAGGGTGGGAGGGTGGGTGGGTGGGTTGGGGGGGTCAAGCACGCTTACACACAGAGCCTCCTTTTGGGCAATTTAAGTGGTCTCTTTGTCCTCCTTCATGGTTCCCTTCCCTCCTCTTCTCTCTGTCCTTTCTCTTGCCCTTTTAACAGTAACCAGAGAGGCCAAAAACAACAGTGGGAGAAAGAGAGAGAGATAGAGAGAGATAGGGGGAGACACAGGAGAGAGAGGAGCTTAAAGAGGGGTGGTTTAGAGATAAAAACTGTCTCCTCGCTGTAAGAGAATCCCTTCTTCTTTTCGCTCCTCTTTTTTTCAGATAAGAGAAAGAGCAGGTTTATCTCTTGATGTTCAATTGGGGCTGGAGACCTAGTGTGTGTGTGTGTGTGTGAGTGTGTGTGTGTGTGTGTGTGTGTGTGTGTGTGTGTGTCGGAGACAGACGAGTTTCTCAGACCCCTGACGCCTATCATCCCCTCGTCTTCTGCTCTGCTTTCCGCCTATCCATTCATTCACAGTTTCACAAGATGAGGTCAGTCAGGCTCTTTTGGCAGGACGTCCACACACACACACACACACACACACACACACACACACAGTGTCGTCCCACAGGTAGCGCTGTGTGTATGAGAAACAGACAACTCAGGGTTCAGCTGAAGGTTGGCCTGCCTGATGCAACATGGACATGGGTGAGGAAGGAGAGAGGGGAAAAAAAGAGGAAGACAAGGAAAAATAACAGAAAAATAGAAATGTTGAAATTACCCAGGCTGTGTTCATCCCCGAGCGCACACAGGAGAGTCTGAAGATGTGTGAATTTTCCTCTCTTACTCCCCCCCCACGCCGATTTCCATTTTTCATTTACTCTGCTTTTCATTTTCCAAATCGTTTTCTGGCTTTGGCTTTGCTTCTTTCACTTCATCCAGTTTCTGAGCTGCAGCCTTGGTTTCCCCTTCATTTGTTGTCTCGATGTTTTGAGTCTTTGTGGTTTGAACCCTTTACATCTGCTACATGCATTAATCATTAGCATCCTTCTTTATTATTATCAATTTTTTAACTTCTCATCTCCTTTTATGAAGTGAAATATTCATTCATTTGTGTTTCCATTGTTTTTTAGTTTAGTTTTCCCATCTGTTAATCAATATTACACATCACTCCACATAATAAGATCATACTTCTCCTGCTCTGATGACCTAGTTTCCCCACATGGATCAATAAAGTGTCATTTAGACTGTAAACTGTAAACTACACCACAATAAGCGTCAAATACAGACATAAATAAAGGCTGAGACCGTGATTTTCTTGGACCGTCAGCTTAACTTCCAGCGTAACTTCATGATTTGAAACCATCTTCATTCCCTTCTTATGATTAAAACTTTAAAATACTATAAAAACTCTATAAGTTATGTGTAGATTATGATTACAGCTGCGTTGCAAATACTCAAATGGCGCAGAAACAATTATCTTAAAGGAGAAAGCCGCCAATTTGTGGCAAGTGTTTAATGGGAATCTGATGTAACTTGAGGCTTTGGACTACAAGCCTGGAGCCTGAAGACTACAAATGTGGCGTTCAAAAGACGTGAGCTTCTCCAGAGCTCCTCATCTCTGCTCGAGGCTACGTTACAGTGCCGAAACACACACGAATCTCTGATCGACTATCGGCATTGTGGGTAATGTAGGCACCGGGGTTTTGACAAAGATGGAATAAAAAGACGATATTGCTGTTTTGCTGCATAGATTTTGATCCCATCGTGTCGATCAGAGAAATAGACTGAAGCCTCCTCTGTAGTTTTTTTGTGAATTACAATTAATAAATTGTGAAAGTCTACACAAATGGCTTCAAGGCTGCTACTCTGAAAAGTGTTATGTTAAGTTTTATTCAACATTTGAGGTAACGACATGAATACGATTAGAAAAAGGCTGAATGTTATTCACCCTACAATTTATTCAAATTGGTTCTCAGGGATTACTGACACCTCTGAGGCCTCTTCTCTCTTTTCTTCTGCCTTCTCTTTCTCCTCTCCTTCACCACCTTGTCCTCCTCTTCACCTTCCTCTTGTACAGTATTCTTTCTGCTGAGTGGGAAGCTCCAGGCTGACCCAGACCCCCCCCCCACACACACACTGTTCCCCTCTCCCCTTGCCCCGGTCAGAGCACCTCTCCTGGGACACGCCAGGCACTGAGGTGGGCCTCTCTGGCGGTCTGGACCGCAGATCTGGTTAGTAAGGAGGAATGTGTGTAAATGAACACACACACACATGCAGTAAAAATACATACCTGCACACACACACACACACACAGTAACACAACAGACTGAAACACACCAACACACATCACACTGTTGAAGCAGACAGGTTGATGGGGAGGACTGACACAGCTTCTCTTGTCTGTCACTGTTCCCCTCTCGTTCTTTTTTTCCCCCCTTCAGCTCATTCACTCTGCTCATCTCCGGGGAGGAGGGAGGGATGGACTTTCACCGATGGGACACAAGTGAGAAGGTTTTGTTTACCTCAGGGGGGAGAGACAAAGACGAGAGGGGATAGAGGAAGAGGGTGAAGTGGAAGGGAAGAGTTTACGCCCTCCTGTAGCGTCTGTAGATTTGTTTTATATGGAAAATGTGACATATTATGTATGTCTTCAGCACTTTCTAGTGTGTTATGATTTTTATTTTTAGCATATTTTATCAGTTTTTTATGCATATTGCTTATAATTTTGCAAGATGGTGAATTTTTCAGAGTTCTCAATTTTTTTCATGTATTTTTTGTGTATTTTAGACCATAAAATGATGCGCATCATGACAAAAACATGGCAATTTAAGGGTTAATTTTTTAAAAAACTAATTAAAATTTGATATGTATGATTAGGGCTGATGCTGGTCTAAAAAACTATTTAAAAAAAAGAAAAAAAAAGAAAGATTTTTAACATTTTTATGGCTTGTTTTTATGCATACACATTTATGTGTGTAAGGATCTTTAACGTGATTATTTCTGAGGACCTTCAAGGGGTTAATTGAATAATTTAATGCATTTAACATTTCATGCAAGCACTATTCTCTATTTGTCTATTGTACCAATTAAACTACAGCTTTCCACAAACCAGATACTTTTGGCCATATTCAATAAGAAGGAGTATTGAGTATTGGCATTGTGAAATCCATTTTGTTGTTTTCTCGGTAAATATCTGAATGTAAGAATTTACAATCACACATTCAATATCACCATATGTGGGATAAGAAGCATAAACTGTACGTACATATTCAAATGTACTCTTAGGAAGGCTAAACTGTAGTTTTCAGAGAAAGAAAGAGTTGACGTCAGCTGCACCGGACTGTTATTCTACATTGGATGGCTTGATTAGTGCAGTTGTTTGTGTGTGTGTGCATGTGTGGCCTCACAATCAGGCTTGTGAGTGAGAGATGGACTCGCTCCTCTCATTAGCCAGTCTACAACCTCCTGCCATTTCCTCAAATTAACCCTGTAAAAATACCGCGTGTGCACATGTGTGCGCGGGTCACCTTCAGTGTCAGTCACGCCCTGCTTGATCGATTGCCAACCTTTCAGAGCAAACATTGTGGTAAAGTTCAGACACCTGCCCCACATGGCCTTTCCTCATCGACTGTGTGTGTGTGTGTGTTGGAACGATCACACGACGGCCTTGGATTCCTCACTGAGGAGTTGTCGGGCTTAACGGTTTGCGGGTGTGAAAAAGAAAAACAAAGAGAAAAAGGGAGAGACAAAAAAGATGGATGGATGTTAAAAAAAAAAGAGTGAAGAATCTGTAGGAAGGCAGAGGTTAACTCATGGTTAACTACTGATTATGAACAACTCTGTATATTTTAATTAATGGTTTAATCTATAAAATGTAACTCAAGTAACTCCAGGTTAGCATCTTAAAATTCATTATTCTGTCTTACAGTCAGTTTATAACCCACAGATATTCATTTAAAGCAGAGAAAAACCTTAAATACTCACATTTAAGAGACTAGAACTGGCAGCTGTCTACTGTGGCTACTGCACTGCAGGGCCATAGCAGCCAGTTTGTGGGTCAAATGTTGGCAAGCTAACATGCTCAACTAAGGTGGTGAAGATGGCAAAAATCATGGATGTGAGAACTGAACACAGTAGTGGATCCATCCATCCATCTATCCATCCATTATCTTCCACTTATCCAAGGTCGCGGTGGCAACAGGTCTGGCAGGGCACTCCAGATGTCCTTCACCCGAGCAACGCTTTCCAGCTCCTTCTGGGGGACCCCGAGGCGTTCCCAGTGCCAGATGGGATATATAATCCCTCCAGTGAGTTCTGGGTCTGCCCCAGGGCCTCCTTCCGGTGGGAACCCTAACCCTAAACCTCCAAAGGGAGGTGCCCAGGAGGAGTCTTGAGCAGATGCCTGAACCACCTCAACCGGCTCCTTTCGATGTGAAGGAGCAGCAGCCCTATCTCTAAGGCTGAGCCCAGACACCCTCCGGAGGAAACTCATTTCAGCTGCTTGTATCCGCGTTCTAATTCTTTTGGTCATTACCCAGATCTCATGACCACAGGTGAGGGTTAAAACTGGCTCAGCTCCCTCTGGTACAGTGCCGGCATTACTGCTGACGCTGCACCAATCCGTCCGTCCATCTCCATCTCCATTTTACCCTCCGTCATGAACAAGACCTCGAGATACTTAAACTCCTACTTGGGGCAGCGACGTGCTCGAAGCCTCGAGGGGGCAATCCACCATTTTCCGGCAGAGAACCAGGGAACCCAATGAGCATGCATACTAGGCTAACTTCCAGTTAGCCCTCCACTAAGACTTCCCAAATGATATCAGACCAAATGGCTCAAATTTTGATGGTGAAATGAGTCATTTCAACGACGTACGGACTCTTTCACAGTAGGTCTTTGGGTCAATGTCATCACATGATGGAGCCTGACGCAACTTCCTCACTAAGATGTGAAGGCGGTAACAATTCTACCTGCTAAACATGTTAGCATACTAGCATTTGACCTTCAACCTGACACTGCCAACGGTTACACATCCAGACGTTCTCCTTTTCACCCAATGCAACTCTTATCCTGCGATCACTCCCCTGTCTCCCCCTTTCTCCCCCTCTCTGTTACAGTAGCACTTGTCAGTGCTATCAGCAGTCTGTAATGCCCCGTCATTACACTCTGACTCTGTGTCGGCCTTATCAGACTGTAACCCTGTAACACAGCACAGGCCTCTCTCTCTCAGTGTGTCCATCTAAATGGACGAGGAGACTCCACTGAGACTTTTAGCTGAACACACTCATCCAGAGTGAGCTGCAGTAAAGCCCCACTGCAGAATACTGGTAACACTTTACAATATCATACAGAAAAAACATGAGCAGCTGCTACGGAAGGAATGAGGAGTGAGAATCCTCCTGAATAACTAACTCTATGACCATGTTAAAGATAATGATGGGTTAATAAAGAACTATAATTATTAATCATTCTGATTCAATAAACATATAGAATCTTGAATCTAGTAGTAACGACTAATTTATTATTAATTACTTAATATTTTACGTGCAAAATGTAAAATGACACATTCAGAGTTAGACAGGAGCCGCTCATCAACGACTCAGTAATGATCAGGTCTTTCCTGTCGTACCATATTGTGTCCGTATTGTTGCCAAATAGAGTTAGAGTAATGGATAAGAGGTCAAAGGTCAAAGTCGAAAAATGTTGCACCTTCAATATATCCAGAGAAAGTACAGAAATCCTGCAATAACTCATACAACAGTAAAACACTAGGACAGGGTGAATGTCTCTGAAAGTGTAATTTACTAATCAGTAACAGCTCCCTGGACAATAAAAACCATTTCAACCTACAAATCCTAAACATATATTTCTCCTTTTTGCTCTAAATATTGGACATAAGACTATATTATTAGATTGGATATCAACACTATAATAAATGAGCATAAAGCATATATGCTAATATATAGAATATTAATTAGGCTTGATAAATCTCAGGTGACAAATGATTTAACTGCTAAGACTTTGTCTTAATATACATACTGCTGCGTGTTGTTGCTCTTTAAACTGGACCACAGAGCTCCCTTATGTCAGACCACCTCTACACTTCTGATCGGAGTCTGTCCTCCGCCTCCCTCTAGTGGAGAAACCGGGAACAAAGGTGAGCGGCTCCGACAGGTGCTGCTCTCACTCTCTGTCCAGGACACAGTGTACAGAGTAATGATCCCAAAGGGTTAGAGTCCTCATCCAGGCCTGAAACACTCTGGGAAGGTATGTTTCAGTGGTTTTGATTCTCCAGCACTTGTTGTTTCACTGCTGCATTAAAACTGTCTTCACCGATGAGGTGGTTAAAATGTGGTTAGTGTTTGTGGAGGAGAGGCGGCGAGCAGTGAGAGTGAGTGTGTGTGTGTGTATTTCTTATATTTGTGTATGAGCCTAATAGTATGTTATTAACATAAGGCAAAGACAAGCCAGCTACTGTACGGAGAGCACACACACACACACACACACACACACACACACACACACACAGATACACCTCCAGTCCTATAAAACAAATACACAACAGTATGGTATTTAAGAGACTGATTCATCACTAGGTGTGTGTGTGTGTGTTTAAATGTTTTATAGTCCCATCTTGAAGCAGACCAACATTGTGCTCCACGCTCACAGGCATTTTAATGTGCTTGTATTAAAACAGGCAGCAGTAAAACATACTGCAGTAATGGTAGTGAGCACACACACACACACACACACACACACACACACACACACACACATATCAAATAATTACATTATACCAACATACAGTGCACAAAAGGATAATAAAGTAGAGAATGTAGGTGACGGGAAACAAAAGAAAAAAGTGCATTTTCAGGAGGAGTAAAGAAGCATGAAGACAAAAAAGGGTTGTTTTTAGTTCAGGCAGCGTAAAGATTCAATCTAAAGGTCTGAAACTCCAGAAAGGCCCATTTTAGCATGTATACCACAGCTCCAGATCTAGTCTGTATCTAAATATGACTCCCAACAACCATTATTACCAACAGGCAATACCAAATTCAACTAATACACAATGATAGTTATGCTGCAACTTGCAAACTGCTTTGATTACATGTTTGAGTCATTCATGAAGAATATGAGCGGTAAAATAAGTATAAAGGAAGATTCTGGAGAAGGTTTGCGTCTGTTTTGATGAGTTAATAGGTTAATATGGCAAAGCTTATTTACACATTGTGCAGACCCGTAGCAATATTAGTATTTACTAGTTGTGTTTCAGCTCCACCAGTTCCTGACAGACATATCTGCATCCTTAGCTGCTAAATGCTCCAGTATGCTCACCAGCTACGTTCTAACTTTCTCTGTTTGCTGTTTGCTGGTAGTTAACATTAAAGCAGTGGGCTGAAAACCTAAAATAATGAGCTGAAAGGCTTTAAAACAGTCCGTGGAGCTGAGAGAAACTGCACAGTTGGGCGATCAGTTTCCGTGGGTTCATCTCTATGATCATTTTCACAAGCGGTTACTTGATCCATTGTTATTTTAACACATTTAAACATTTAATTCTCTCACATTCCAACAAGAATCTGACTTGATTGAATTTGACCGCTACGTCACTGTTTATAACATGAAAACGTCCCAGATCCAGACTTTAATACACGATGGCAGTTATTATGTCCTATTCAGTAAATCCTGTCCATCTGGCATCTCAGCAGGTTACAACAAATCATTAAATCTGCGTGTATATACTATTTAACCATTTGGTTAAAGAGAGACGGAAGGAAGGTGTGTTAATGAAAAATGGAAGAAGACATGAACAAACTCGTTAAGTCCGACCCTGGTGCTCCTCACACATTGAAACCAGCTGGTACCCACTATATGCCCATACAGTAGTTACCTGTATATTTAGGGGCCCATAGCTGCAGGGCAAGAGCCTGGTATGTGTGCAGACATGGAATGTGTGCACTCCTAATGTGTGTGCGTATTTATGTGAAGGTGCATGTCAGAGCTCCAGGGGTAGAGGGGGCTCGGCGTGGAAGTGAGGCCCCAGACGAGAGGCCTCTCTGCCAGCCGTGGCAGCGCTGCAGCCCTGCCCGTCTCCTCCACACCTCCAGGATGTCACAGAGGTCCTGCGACGCTGCGGTGTTTACCGAAACGAGGCAGGAACGCAGATGCAGCTGCTGCAGAAGTTACCAATAACTGTTAAATCGAGTGTAATCCTTGACTAAAACATGGCATGTGAGAATATTAAAAGCAGGAGTGAACAGATAGATGTGGCTTTCAATGTTTCGTGCTTTGGCTGATTTATAAAAATGTCACCCAGGCAGGGTTGCCCATTATTTTGGCTACCATGACATGGAAGAGGAGCTTCTGGTGATAAGTGCTGGAAGGAGGGTAGACGGTTGGTTTGGTGGGACGCTGGTGTTTTATGAGAAACAGTGTCTGAGGTGGCGTTGGTGAGTGAATCTGATCCTGTTTGCAAGGCAAGAAACACAATTGACAAGTCAGCAGAAGCCCGTTGGTTCCCTTCAGAGCTCTGTGAGTGGGCAAATTCGGCCCATATGTGGACGCCGAAGAAGCTCGTCGACGCTGGCAAAGTCGGAACATTATTCACAGTCATCGGCTAATCGGATTTCTGCCTCTGTTTCAAAGCGGCTTGATCTAATATTTGACCACTTTATCAATAAATCCAAACAGTAAAGACGGTGCAGGTCTTTTCAATAGAGAGTGGCGTGCTTGAAAAGGACTCATGCAATGATTTTTTCATGTTTAGTGTATTAGAGCCTTTACTGTTTATCCGCTAAAGAACGGACAAGTGCCAAAATGTCTCTTTAGTGGTTGGCTTTCTGACAGTTCGACATTTTATTCTTCTTCTCAGTGTTTGATTGCTTTTTAGCCACATGAGCAGCCTGGCTCTGGTCTGTGGACCGCCCTAAAATATCTCGACAATTACTGGATGGATTGGCATTAAATTTTGTAGAGACATTCATGGCTCCAAGACAATGAATCCTTATGACTTTGGTCGTAGTAGCTTAGTGGCTTTAGGCTCTCTGTCTTGTTTCTATTGGTGTCCTAGCTTCCAGGCAGACAATCGGTCACCTTTATAGCTTTATCTAACTCGCACGATCGTTGTATAGAACTGCAAAGTGGGGATCTGAAAAGCATCCTCTGATATCTGAGGTTTTACAGCTGTCCAAGCAACATTTTGCATCCATTAACTGTTCTGTCAAACAGTCCCTTCCAGAGGACAAACTTTCATCTTTAGTTCAAATTTAATTCTAAATGGCTCTTGGGCTGATTTTTGGCATTTGAATCTCAAAATATCAAGAATTAGATCATCACTTTACACACCAAGTTAAAGTTAATATGACCAGAACAAAAAAAATTTGCTGGATTTTCAAGGCAATTGGTGCATTTACTGACTTATAGTTGGGGAAATTCTTGGCAGTGAAGTTGCACATATAAAAATTGTAATCAATTGTCATTTAAATCTCTCTACAGTATCTGTAAGTTCTGATCTGACGAGCGTGAACGACAGGATTTCTGTTCATTTCTCTTTTACACTAAATTCTACCATCTGTAAATACTGGGAAAAACAACATCCAGAGCCCAGAGTGTGCGTATCATTATGTAATACAATACATTATCAGCAGCATGAGAAGCTTTTATATCCACGGATCCACTTAGTCTTTATGATACCTGAGCTCGCCTCATTGTTTAAAACACTTTTTGGACCGCCACCAATCTCATGTTCCTGCACTTTTCCTCTGGAATCCAGTGTGTTTGGGATTCTGTTTGTCATAAGCAAAGTGGAACCGGATGCATGGATGTGTCTTGTAAAGCGGAGAGAGCCGCCGCGGGGGGGAAAACGAGAGGAGTAAAGTCCAATGAGACGGGCTGGCGTGGGCGCAGAGGCTTCAGCTCGTCAGCTCTGATGTGGACGAACGCATGTGGAACACTGCAAACGTCTCCATGCGTAAACAAACAGATACATTAGCAATAATCTGTGGGAGTCTACATCAAAACGTTTGACTCCACTCTTAGACACGCACAGATGTGTGTGTGTGTGTGTGTGTGTGTGTGTGTGTGTGTGTGTGTGTGAATTTATACTCTGCACTTCCATTTGTTGCTGCATACTTTCCTGTACAATATGTATGTGTGTGTGTGTCTATAGGAAAAAGACTTCTTTGCATGATTGTATGTTTACAGTTTGTTACAGTGTGTGTGTGTGTGTGTGTGTGTGTGTGTGTGTGTGTGTGATGCAGACCAGATTGTGATTTTCTCCAGCAGCGAATTGGCAAGTTTGTTAAAACAGTGTTTTCTATCTTCCATCCAAGACCACTGTGACCAGCCAAGTGCATTCAACATCAACACACACACACACACACACACACACACACACAGACACACACAGGGGAGTTGTGTAACAGAGTGAACAGGAGTGCAACTCTGTTTCCAGATGGAGAGATGGAAGACAGGGCAAAGAAGACAGACAGACAGACAGACAGACAGACAGACAGACAGACAGACATGTCTCCTGGACTTTGGCTTGATTTGCCGTTTCAGAGATTTTTCTCGAACGCAGTAAAAGTAATTGTGTCATCGTGTTGCGTTCACTGACCCAGAGTGTAACATCCCAGCATGTTTCATTCTTTGACACTTGGAGACAACAGCTGCATTTCCATCCAAACACATCATAAAATAAAACGCTAATGAAACGGAAATTCTGTAAAATGTTCTTTAACATTTAACCTTCAACGAAATCAAACACAAAATTGGTCATTTTTAAATTTTTGATATGTTTTCTGTGTGTGAAAAATAGAAAGATGTTCTGTTCAGTCACTCTCTGTCACCAAATGAGTTGCCACAATGGTGTCTGAGCTTATGGCCCACTGATGACAGCCATTACTTTTGCAGTAATCTTAATTCAATGTCTTCATGTTAATATAATGTGGTGGAGTCCATCTAACCTTCACTGGGAGACGATTGGTTTCATATGTGAGCCCAGAGCATCCTCACACACACACACACACACACACACACACACACACACACAGTCTGACAGCACACATGCACACACATTTTGAAAGGACTCCTGTGTTTTTTCTCACACAAACTCTCACATTAAACAATCTTAATTCAAATTGGTCACAGCAGAGAGGGTAGGCAGAAGCAGCAGCGTACTGTTTTCTCTGGGCTCTGCTAAGTTGTGAGTGAATGGTGACCATGACCAGACAAAGAAAAGATTGATGACGATGAAACAAATCCAAAAAAAATTTATCAAATCTGATGTTCAGATGAAGACGAACAGACAAACCTATTACCGAGGACGAGGATCTCTGTCCCTGTGAGACTAAAAAAAACGCACCTGCAATAACCACTTCTCTCCAAAGCTGCCGCCAAAGACAAGAAAATAGATCTTCTTCTTATAATAATTAATAATTAAATAAAGGAGGAGGGTGAATGGACTTATTGTGACTTATTTAAAGCGATGTAAGCTCTAAGTAACGTTACACACCTGGAGTGATTAAAATGAAACATAATTATATACTTATCTAAAAGTAGTTCTGGTGCCTAAACCTAACCCAACTGCAACTTCATGAAGGTTATTTGCTTCCCTGTGGCTGTTCCACATCCGTCCTACAGAGGGTGCTAGAGTCCATCCTGTCGTTGTGGTGTGAGGACATCTGTGCTTTTCCGGGGTTTCCGTTCACTTCTTCATTCCTTTCCGTGTCGTCCGTCACACTCAGAATTTGCTTCTTCTTACTTTCTTTTGACCTTTTGTTATTTCCCCTCCATCCTTTTGTCATCTTGGCCATCCTAACCACCTTTTCGGACCAAACTTCCTCCATCCAATCATCTCTCAATCTTCCTCCTCCTTGCTTGCTTCCTCCGTCCCCTCTCTCGTTTCCAACTCTTCTTACTTTCGCTTCCATCACATCCTTGTTCTCTGTCTTAACTTCTGCTGGATTGCTCTTCCTGTAATTTCCTTTGTCATTTGCACATCCCTCTCTGTTTTCTTTCTTTCTCTCCGTTCTCTCTTTCCACTCTATATTATTCTCATCTTCTCCTCTTACTCCTTGCTCTCTCTCTCTCTCTCTCTCTCTGCTTGACAAAAAAACTCAACCTGACGGATGAAAAAAAGTGAAAAGAAAATAAATGAAAGTGAGAAGCAGGGGGGAAAAAAGGAGTTTGACAGCAATTTGCTTCCCTTCTCACATCCAGTCCTCCTGGCCAGACACCGACGGGTGGCTTTCATACCTAGTAATAAACTTGTTTCCATCACACACACACACACCAGGAACATAATGTTGGCTTGTTTCAAGTTGGGACCATAAAACTCAAACACACACTTCAAGGCGGCTGTGTTGAGGCTCAGCCAAGCTTGTTCTTTGGCGAGCGCGGGGCACATCGTTGCGTGTGTGTGTGTGTGTGTGTGTGTGTGTGAATTATACCCCTACAGTCTTTGCAATATATCCCCAAGATCAGTTGCTATGCCAACCACAGTCAACAAACAGGCGATGGGCATTATCGTCTCGGTCTTGTGTCTCCCCGTCTGTGTCAGTTGTGCCAATAAAATTTCTACAAAAGTTACAAGGTATGAGCATCTTTTGATCTCTCCGTCTGTCTCTCTCTCTCCGTCTGTCTGTAAAAATAAAAATAAACCAAATGCTGCCTTTTATCATTTTTATTCGCTCGAGGACACAGTCTTCGCTCCAAAAAAAGGGCCCAAAAAAAGTTCACACCTACTCTCACAAAATGACTTCTGGCACGAAGCGAAGCACACTGTGGGATATTATGAAGGCTGTGAATCATCTCGGGGGCCTTGGCTCGAAGAAACCTGCTGATTTCAGGATGGAATCGTCTGTGTTTTTGAAATATTG
The DNA here is from genome assembly GCF_042242105.1 of Pempheris klunzingeri. NCBI lineage: Eukaryota > Metazoa > Chordata > Actinopteri > Acropomatiformes > Pempheridae > Pempheris > Pempheris klunzingeri. The sequence continues at coordinate 2,848,291 of NC_092034.1, read as the reverse complement.
ACGGATAAATCTGAGGTACCAGCACCCAGGAGTGAAGGAGGTTGCAGTCTGCTGTGGGTACATGTTTGCTCTCTGTTAAAATATGGTGGCTCTTCCATCGCCAAACTCCAGGGAGAGAGAGTGAGAATCTGAGCACCAGTAAATGTCACGGTCCAGCTGAGAGAAGGAATTTTCTGGAGAGAAAACATTTTCACGTCAAGTTAATTTCCCAAAACAATTAGCCCACCGGCTCTTCAGGCCTTTTTTCTGGGCTCCGGTTTCTTGTTGTTTTGACAGTTGAGGACAGAGTCTGCGCGTTTAAACATCATCATGCGAAGCCGTGTTGCCGACGGACTCTTCAGCCTCAGAGAGAGAAAACATGGCAGCCGCCTCCAGGCACAGAGCCACTTTTTACGGTTAGAAGAAATCTCTTTATTTTATTTGATGTCTTCTTTTTAATCTCTACTGACACGGCTGTGCAGGGTGCGAGCCAATCACAACATGATCGCAGACAAAGGGCGGGACTTTACATTAATCAGTGAAATTCATAGACACAATGGGCCCCGACTGTCAAAACCAAATGAAACTCAAGTGCGGATGAAAGGCTTGGAAACTGGACTGTGTAATTTCCTCTGGGCAATAAACAGTCTTATTCAGGTTCCTACAAAATGCAAAGCATTACTGCTGGTAATAATTCTTAATATTTCTTATTTTGTCCAACCAAACAGTCCAGAACCCAAAGATATTCAGTTTAAAGTAGAAAAAAAACACAAAACCTCACATTTGAGGAGCTGAAACAGAGAAAACTTTTCCTTAATTAGTTAAAGGATTGATTGGTTATCAAGTTTGTTAATTAATTTAATAATCTGAATTATTACATTGTTCGGGTGCACAAGTCCTTTTAGCAGCTGGAACGTGACACTGGCCACACAGGCCACACACACAGAAACACACACTCATCCTTAGCGTATCCTTGACAACACTCACCACTTCCCCCTCATCCTTTCTCCTCCTCCTCCTCCTCCTCCTCCTCGGCTCTGGACCACCCCCAACCCTCAAGGAGGTTACCACGGTAACCGACGAGGTCGTGACCCCGGCGTGTGCCACAGATGACCGACCACTCAGCCCTCGCAGCATGATAGGGGTGTGTGTGTGTGTGTGTGTGTGTGTTTGTAGTGATATTCACACACAGAAGCCCCTTTATGCTGTTCACAGAATGGGAGCAGTTGTCAGACAGCTGTGTCTGCGCACACACACACACACACACACACACACACACACACACATTGAACCTGGTTCCCATTGACTTGGGTGGAGATGGAGACTGCCAGTTGGACATCACCCAAGTGAAACACTCAAAGACACATATACTGTGTGTGTGTGTGTGTGTGTGTGTGTGTGTACAACAGGAAAGTGATGGAAGAGCTCAACAGTAGCTGAGCCTGCTAATGATGTGAGCTGCACAAGTTATTTCATATAGATGAGCATGTGAGAGCAGACCTCGCTCTGACGCTGACACACGACAAACTTCAGCTTCGTGACGGCGGAGAAATCTTGACTTCATCACTCACAACACAAATAATTAGCGAGGATGAACGTCAGCAGCCAGAAACCTGTCCGAAACTTGGAAGTCAGCTGCACTAAATGATCAGTGAGAATGATTCTGCAGAGTTCATAGTGGAAGACGCACATAACTACACATAGAAACAACTATTCGTGTATGTGGAGCTGTGATGTGCTCCATCATTGATCAGCGCTGGAAGACAAAGAGACGTTTATGAGAATGAATCTAATTCTCACATGATTTATTACATCAGTAAACATTTTCCTGATAAGTTTATGGTCTTAAAGTCTCCTTTGTGTGCAGTTTGTAAATTATAGTCTCACTTGGAGTAAGAAAAGACTATAAATACAGAAGTATGGTATGCTTGATGCTTAAGTGGGACTACCTTGTGACTAACCAATCAGAGGCATGTCATGCCTAAACCTAACCAATCAGTCTTTGCGGAATTAACATAGTTTCTGGCAAAAATACCAAACTCAAAGCTTTTTCGTTTCTTATGAATCACAACGAGGAATTCATTCTTCTATGGTGCGGTTTTAAAAGAAAACAACGTGGCCACGAGACAAATGCTTTGAGACAGAGTGCTGTGATATTAAAGTGTTATCTAGTCCACATTAGTGACGCAGAGGGAGATGAATCTGGACTGTGGGGTTCTGTCTCGTATCGTCATCTCATGTGGTTGTCGCGGTTCACAGTTAGGGTGTATTTATGTTTCACCGTCCACCGTCCGAGGCAGGAAGACAGCTGGACCCAGGAAAAAAAAAAGGTGGGAAAAGGATGAATTGGAAAATAGCAGGGTGAGATAGAGGTTGGAAAAATATACAGGAGAAAATGTCTGTTTGACCCAGTTTGATGGACAGATAAAGGGCTGAGTTTAAAGGGAGACCCTGAACATAACAAGATTAAAGAAAATCAAGGCTCTCATATCAAAGGGATGGATGAAAGAAGACAGGTCGGATGGAAAGTGTAAAGAGAAAGCTTTGGTTCTCTTTCCATTTTTCTCGCCGATTTTTAACATTCAGACGTTCAGATCGCCGAAACTACCCGGATAAAAGTAGAATACATTCATTTGCATGGCTCAAAGAGCAAAAAGCTTATTGATAGCCGACAGTTAGAAATCAGTCTTCGGTGTCTAAGTCAGACGCTTTCAACGCCCTTTGATTTACTCCAACCTTTTCCCCGAGACTTTTTGTTGTGGCATCAGAATATGAATCATCTAAATGTCCAAAGAAAATACATCTTTTGTGATTTGCCTCCAGGATGACGCATAGACGCGTCTTCTGATCTGACACCACTAATAACAGGGTTACATGATTTTTATCAGTGCCTTGCAAAACCGTTCCAAGTCACTGTTGGAAAACCAAAAAGGTTTTCAGATCTTACAGCAATATGGTCGGGTTTGGTTTGGTTTAGGCTGAAAACCAAAACCAGCTACTAACTGCAATGTGTACTCCATATCCCCTCTAGAATTTGGGAAAGTCATGCCATTAATGCACTTTCACTTCAAATGAACTTAAGTTACCATATATATATATATACACACACACACACACACATATATAGACATATATATATATATATAAATAAAGAGAGCAACCCAGAGACTTAGAGTCAAAGATGAGAGATCATCCAAAGGACAAGCAGACAACCAGAGATGGAAGAAGAGGGTGCAGAGAGAGTGATGAAATGGTGTGCAACCATCGGACCGTCCCAGCAGAGACACTGAAGTGCATGCCAAGGTGTGTGTGTGTGTGTGTGTGTGTGTGTGTGTGTGTGAGAGAGAGAGAGAGAGAGAGAGAGACAGAGAGGGCGAGGCATGTTTAATGTGAGAGTTTGTGTGAGAAAAAACACAGGAGTCCTTTCAAAATGTGTGTGCATGTGTGCTGTCAGACTGTGTGTGTGTGTGTGTGTGTGTGTGTGTGTGTGAGGATGCTCTGGGCTCACATATGAAACCAATCGTCTCCCAGTGAAGGTTAGATGGACTCCACCACATTATATTAACATGAAGATAAATGGGCCAATTATAAAGCTTCACAACACACTAACAGGCTGCTACTAGTCCTCTGTGTGTGTGTGTGTGTGTGTGTGTGTGTGTGTTGGTGGGGGTGCCATCCACATCTGTGGATGTTTATCACATCATTAAAAACAGAGAATAAAGACAGAGAGAGAGTGAAATTAAGATGGAGAGAGAGAGAGAGGAGCTAATGAGGATGACTGTGTTCTTCCAGCCGACCGTGTCCGTCTTGGCTACTAGAGGAACGATGTTTGACTCATCCTCAGAGATGAAAAACCACAAATAAGAAACGTAAAAAATGGGAACACGAGAGAAAAACGGTGACATCAGGAGGCGAGGATGGAGAGTCGAGTTGTGCGAGGCCCTGAGACGGAGACACATCCGGCCTGTGAACTCCATCCATGTGCACCTGCCACAGACTGTATAGAAATAGTGGACGTAGCCACTGTGGCGTCACCCGTTGGTTTGTGGGCATTTTAAAGCCTCCAGTTTGGCTTTATGTGTCACCATCGTGGTTTCAGTGACGTCACCGTCTTGTTTTCTTCTTTGTTGGACGCTCATTTTACCAACGCCAGCTCTGATTGGTTAGCCCCGCCCTGAAGCATACCCAGCTTTATGGTCTGTCTTCCTCTAAATGAGACCGGAAGACTGTAAACTAGAGACCGAGAGCATAAACTCATCAGGAAAATGTTCACTGAGCTGATAAATCAGGTGAGAAGTCGGCTCGTTTTCCTCATTGACTTCCATCCAATCAGACTTCTGTTTGGAGCCGGTGGAGTCGCCCCCTGCTGGACGTTAGAGAGAGTGCAGCTTTAAGCCTCCTCTGCTTTGGCTTCACTTTTCACTTTCAACCTACATCCACTTCTTTAAAACAGTCTGTGGTATCTGTTCATGTTGCAACATGTATCTACTGTCAGACAGACAGACAGACAGACAGACAGACAGACAGACAGATAGATAGATGTTACAATAGCAGTATAGAAAGTTAAAGTGACCACCACCATGAATACAAGTAAGTCAAGGTAATAAATAACTAAATAAAAGGTAAATAAATACAGAATTTAGTTAAATAAAAACTGCAGTTCAAGTTTTTACAGTTGAAAGAGTCCTGGTTCATTGACAGAAAGTCACGTGTCCAAACTTCTGTCAAACTTGATGAATAATTTAATCAATCTGAGCAAATGAGCAGTTGGATTTGGATCAGCTCAGGAAGCGTGCTGCGGTATTCTGTTGCTGACTTGAACAAATAAAAAAGTGCTGCAAATCTGCCAAAACTCTGACTTCACTGCTCTGTCTGCTGTCGTCTTCACAGCAACAACCAGCAGCACTCAAGTTTTGTTCTTTTAGAGACGTTCCACCTTAAAACGTTTAGAACCAATGGCCAGAAACAGATAAATTATCGTTCTGTGCTCATCACTGATTATATTAATAAGAAAAGTCACTTTTCTACTACTTTTTTGGCTGCAGGGAGAGAAACTGCGGTTATATCACAATTTCCCCGTCTAACTTTTTTGCTGCAGCAGCGTTTTGTTAATCTGACAGCGTTCAATTCAGACTCGTGCCTTCGCCTTTCTCTCACTCTCTTTCGGCTCCGGTTTGTTGTCTTTGCTCAATACAGCGGAACAACAACTTGAGTAGGATGGATGGATGTGGCCGACGGGGAGAGAGACAGAGATCCTGCAGCCTTTACATCTGTCTGCGTGGGCGAAGGACCCAAAAAAGACAGAGGAAGGAAAAAAAAAAAAAGATGAAACACCAAAAACCAACTCAAATGATTTTTCTCTCCAGCTTTCAAAACAAGAGCTGTGACGTCTTACTGAGGCTGTAAAGATGGAGGGGAGACACAACTGTGGCTTTGGGTTTACAATGTGTGTGTGTGTGTGTGTGTGTGTGTGTGTGTGTTTAATTGTTAGATAAAACATCAGATTGAAAATCAAAACCAGAACTTTAGTACTTAGGAGAGATTTTCGAGAATTACATATGATCAAAAAAAAAAACGGAGTCATCACTCGCCAGCACGTTAAATATGGATTTTAACTTGTGACCTGCTGGAAGGTTTTGATCCAAACATTTGGTAGAAATGTGGGAAGTCAAATTAAAACAAATCCAGACAAAGAGACTGGTGAAAAGCTGCTGCTTGTCATAAAATATGAGTAAATAACAACAAGTAAAATCCTGATTTGAACCTTTGACCCCCCGAGGCTCTGAAGCCATGGGAAGAGACGGGGATTAAACATGCAAAGCGGCCACTCGTAAACAAGTTTAAATCGGGACTTGAACCGTTGACCCCGTACGTCTGACCATGTGGAAAACAGTTTACGGGTTTGAATCCCAGCGGCTAAACAGAGCCCATATGGATCCAGTTGTCCATCAAAGGCCAGAGAGGGAAAAATAAACATGTTTTATATGATTTCTCTCTCAGAAAGACTCTGAGTCTCCTCGCTGGAGTCACTGGCTCGAAACATGCCGCTTTGCACGTGTGCTTGTGTGTCTGTGTGATTATATGTGTAAATGTGTGTAAATGTGTGTGTGTCTCCCTTCCTGTGTATCGATCCTGACTGATGTGGCCTGATGTTTGTTTTCTGCTGCAATTACACACACACACACAAAAAAAAAGAAAAGGAGAACAGAGGGAGATGAAGGAGTGCCGGAGAAGCAGGAACAAATGAAAAACATGAGATAGGGAGAGAAGATGAGAGAGGCGGATGAAGAGGAGCAGTGAGGGAGGAAAGCTGCTTTGGTTTTCCTGTTTGAGGTCAGTAACAGCTGGGAGAAACTGATGTAGAAACCGATTCCGAAGGTCAGGTTTACTTACGTTACACGACATTAGACCAGAGCACATCACTGCCACATGTTTTTAGAGGGGAACCTTTACCGAGGAGTAACAGGCTTCACCAAAGAATTATATATATATATATATATATATATATATATATATGAGGTGAATATAAATTATAAATAATATAAATAATATAAATAATAAAGGACTAACCCGCGGGTTAGATATGCTCAAACAGAAGTAGTTCTTTTATTCTGTAATGTTACACTCAAATATTCCTAATGTGTGTCAAGAATAAAGAAGAGCTCATAAAGGATTTAGATAAAATAGGGTTGTATGAGATAGTGAGTCATAGTCAGCTGCTTCCAATACACTAGTTCATTAAAATGAGTTAGTTAGTTAGTTAGTCCATTGATTGAAGCAGCACCGTATTCTGTATTCTGCAAGGTAAAATTGCTGTTTTTGACAATGGAGTCTGGTGGCTTTGAAGCGAATGAAGAGATATGAGAGAACGGCTTCAGTTCCACATCCAAAGGCTGTTAAAGTGATTCAGATACTCCGACTAGAGTGTAAACCACAGTCCAGCTATGTCAGGACTCACACCACCAAGATTAAAACACAAGTTCAAACCTGAGCTACTTTCTTACCTGGTTAATCACAGCGCCGTAATGAACCAGAACTACAGGACTCAAGTTCTCAAGTTAAAAATGGTCGATACCGAACATAACGTCGCCTTCAGGGGAGGGTTAACACCGTTAATCACCCACAGATCTGGTATACAAAACTTACAAGGTTTACAAGGTGAGATATCTTTAAAGCACCAGAGCAGATAAAGGTTGTTGTTTTTCTTTTTTTATTAGGTTGATTAAACATTCACTGTTTTTGTAATCGGGACAAAATGATGTCCGGTTTTATCGTCAGTCACACAACATGCTCTAACAATTTACACCTTTCAAATGCTCAGCATTTGGTTTACTTCCCTAGTTGAAAATACAAGATTACGAGTGGTCTTTGAAGGCAGCACAAGGTCAGTGACAAACCATTTCCAACATGTAGCTTTAACGTTTGAGCCTCTGTTGTTTGAAGGAAACAGGCTTTACGGGAAAACAAACCAGGATGTGAAATATTTCTGCAGTACTTCACAGACTTGTCTCACCTCACAGTTATTTTTATTGATTTAAATCCACATGCCACATTCATGCCAAACCATCTGCCTGCAACAGCCGCAGACTCACGTTCGTCTGGTAACGTCATCGACGATGTAGTTACAGAAATCAAACCCTCAGGTTACCTGGAAAACAAAAGCCCGTCAACTCATCAGGTGTCATAAATCGGACATGTTGCAGGCCTCTTGCTCACAGCGCACCGGGAACAGGTGTTAAGTCAAAGCGTTCTGATGGAGTGAATCCTCTCATGGTAATAAGAGGCCTGAGGGGTCACAGATGTTAGAAAAACAAGATTTTTTTGAGAAGAGCTGAGACGCGTGACCCTGCCTGAAGGATTCTTTAAGTGCTGTCCTTTATGAAAGCGGCCGTATATCCCCTGTCCTCCCCACCAAACCAAACAAGCACCCAGCCATCACAAACACTAAATGCAGGAAATTTAAAAAAGACGAGGGCAAAAGGACAGCAGGGACCGTGTGTGTACAAATACAGGAAATACCAGCCTTCTCCTACAAGTGCTGTTCATGCATAAAACATTTCATGGCCACAACTGTCTTGCGAGTTTCCCTCTGCATGACAACTCACAAACACACACACACACACACACACACACACACACACACCTCCAGTGTAGGCAAGACGATCTGTCACGTAAAAACAAGCGGCAGAACAAAACCACAGCTTTCTAAGGCACCGTCACACAAAAGCGACTCACTTTAAACAGCAGAGACGCACTGACAGCCGTGCGACAGGGACAGACCGCAAAACTGATCCGAAAAATGAAAGAGAAACATGAAAACAGATCACCGTTGTCAGCTGAATATGCTCAACAATTTTCCAAACTATTTAAAGGGAATTAAGCAAATCCGCCATCTGTTGCTCACTTGACAACTATGAATAATTCAGCTTTAGTGAGACGCTGAAGGCTCCTGTTTGCAGCCCAGTCCGACCTTTGACCTCCATGTAGAGAGAGAGTCAGTTCCTAATGGGATCAAAGAAATGTGACACTACTGTTGTAGTTCTGTGTGACCTCCACAAATAAAGAACACAGGGTTTCCCATGTGCACTGATAAAGTATTATCAGCTTCTTGTTCTTAGTGTTTGTGCAGTAAAATGGCCACTGTGATGCATTATTGTATACCGTGTGATATTATTCATTATTAATACTGATGCTAGTTTAGTATCCTAATGTAGCGTTGAGCCCTGCAAAGGGTCACAAGATAAACCTGAGGGGTTGTCAGATGATTAAAGGGAGAAGAAACAGAAAAAAAATCTTTCTTTTATTTAAAAATTAGTAACTAGTGCTGTCAGATAAATGTAGTGGTGTAAAAAGTACAATATGAACGTCGTGGAATGGAAGTAGAAAAATTAAAATACTCAATATAATACTCCGTAAGTGATTACTTACATTGACACAATCATTTTATTAGGTTATACAAGTTTTCTGAAGTTTTAGAGGATACAGAGGAACCAAAGTTCAGTTTATTTAAGAGTTACTGAAGAGGAGATTTTCATATCTGAGAAAACAGCCGCTGAGATCTGAACTGAGGAGAAATCTACCGGCACAAACAGACCAACTTAAAGTAAAATAAACAGTCCAACATCTCAAAATTGACCAGTGCATGAAAAACAGAACATGATAACAGAAAATTTGTTTCCAGCTCTGTTGTTTGATGCTGTTTAAACAAGAATAAGGCAGGTGATTGGACGTCTACTTCTGACTTTAGAACAACGTACTGAACCGAGGGAGCAGTAACCAGTATTAAAAAGAAAAAAGAAAAGGTGTCCACACCCCCTTTGCCTGTCAGGAGCAGGTGTAGAGTGATTTTGTGCACCAAATGAATGAAAATATGAGCTAAATTAACTCATTATCTGAAAGTAACAGGCCTGACGGGGCAGGCAGAGGCCACCGATCCTAAAAAACTCCACCGAATGATGTGTGAAACAGAGTTTTTGGTTACCAGCATGAAAATAAAAACTCATTATGAAATTATTGCTGCGGCCATTTGAAGGTCTGCGTTTTCCTGGATATTTTAGGAGTCGCTCTGGTTAGCGGAAAAGGACGTGGTGTGTTTGAGCCTCAGATCTTTCTTATACAAGCTTTGTCGCGCGTCTTTGGCCCGCGCCGTCCTCGCCGCATTCTCTCTAATGATAAACAAAAACGCCATAAAACTAATCCTCATGAAAAGCAGCAACATCAAAATGGGCCTAAACAAGCACCGCTGTGTTCTGCCCCGGGTTTGGAATTCTATCCACATGTTCCCATTTGATCCCTGTTATTGCAGTCAGTGAAACACAAATCCCAGCGACATTCCCACAACCACATGACTGGGACTGCCTCAGGGTCAGGGAGAGACACTGTTTTCCAGTTTGCATGCATGCATTAGTGCAGGCCGGTGTGTTTGTGTGTGTGTGTGTGTGTGTGTGTGTGTGTGTGTTTGTTCTTCTCAGTAACAGTCGTGCATTTTCATCTCGTCAGTGTGCAGCCTCCTGGCGGAGGTGAGCCCTGTGGACGAGCAGCAGTGGGCCTTCTGGATGAGATGGGCCTCCTGGATGAGGTGATTTATACTAAAGCTTGAGCTCCGCACTGGAGTCCAGTGAACTTTAACCCTCACAACAGTAGATGAAGCTTTCTGAGTAGAAGATGGATGTACTGGATGGATGTCCCTGCAAAACGAACACCGACAGGGAGAAGCAGGAATCACCCTGAAGAGGTTTATTCTTAAATAATGGCTGAACAGTATCTCACGGTTTCATATTAAAGAAATAACTTGACATAAAGTATTGATTTTATTGCTTCCACTATCAGAACTGTGTCCATAGCGATGGTCTGTTATACATGGCAACGGTTTCCTATGCAGAAATAACAATGATTGACCAATCAGAATCAAGTATTCAACAAAGCCATGTACAAATCCAGCTAGCTAAAGCCTGAAGGCTGATCTCAAATGATTGAGGTCCATATTTTTGGAGTCTCTTAATATAAGGACAACAAAAGGACGGGGAAAACGTCCTGAGAGTTTAAGAAGCAGAAAGCTGGAGGTGAACTTTCGGTCACCGAGCAGAGCTGAAGAGTGATGACCGCACCGAAGCCAAAACACAAACCCCGGTCCAGGACCAGGCCTTCCCGGACCCTGCTGGGCGAGTGTATGTATGTGTGTGTGTGTGTGTGTGTGTGTGTGTGTGTGTGTGTGTGTGCAGATCCAGCCAGCCGTTTTGCGTAGGCTGCGGTCAAATCCCAATCCAGTTTACAGTACAGGCTGTGACGCAGATCATTGCCCTGCGTGTGTGTGTGTGTGTGTGTGTGTGTGTGTGTGTGTGTGTGTGTGTGTGTGTGTGTGTGTGTGTGTGTGTGTGTGTGTGTGTGTGTGTGTGTGTGTGTGGTGTTGAGACTTCTCACTTGAACTCAATTCGTCACACAGAGCTTGAATGTGGTGACCTGGGTGGGCACGACTACATGTTTTTAAAACACACACACACACACACACTCATACTCATACTGGGGTATAATGCATGTAAATCAATGCCATTTCAAAACATGAGTAAAAGGATGCAGGCATGAACAAACCACAACACCACACGGCCAAAAGTATACGGACACCTGACCATTACCTCCACTTTTGCTTGTTAAACATGTCATTCCCAAATTATGGCCATTACACTCTTCTGGTTTGAGGATTTCCACCAGATATATGAGCTCAGCTGACACTGATGGGTTGGGTGATCAGTTCTGGCCTGCACTCAGCGTTCCAGTTCATCCAAAAGGTGTTGGATGGAGTTAATGGCAAGTCCTTCCAGACCAAAGTGGGAAAACCATTTCTTTATGGATCTGGCTTCGTGCACCGAGGTAATCGTTATGCTGGAAGCCATTGAAATGGTTTGGACAGAGGTACATCCTCATGCTTTTAGGCCAAATGGTGTACGTTGGCACTCGTATGTTGCTATAAAGTAATGTAGTGTTTCCTCATTCATCCATTCATTGTCTCTTGTTATGTCTCCGCTCTTTGTTTCCTTGCACCAGCACTAGCTCTGCTGCACCATCTACTCACATTCAACCTCCAGCTATCAGAGAACAAACTGCTTCACACAAGACAAATGGCTTGCAGACATCAGTGAACCCACCTCTGAGCTTCTAAAACTAAATATCTTGAGCACGGGTGAATTTTGCTGTACCGTTTTCCGAACCCTCTCTCTAGGTTTCTCTTCCTCCCGCTCTCTCTCTCTCTCTCCCTCTCTCTCTCTTACCCTCCCTCCCTGGCACCTACAGTAAAAAGTCATCATGCTCCATTACATTGACATGACTGGACCAACCGCTGTGTGCACACACACACACACACACACACACACACACACACACACACACTTCTTCCAAGAATATTACAAAACACAAAGGCTTTTATAGGAGGAATACAGTGCTCTCTCAGTCTGTCCTTTTTGTGTACTGTACAACTACACACACACACACATACACACACACACACACTTGCCCGCTTGGTTCACACATGTTGCTGTAATAATTCGGGGTTGAATAAAGGCTTTTTATTGAGGTTTAATGATGTGTTCACTCTGAGCGGCTCTCTAATAGTGACACAGAACAGAGAGCTGGCACACTGATCGGCCTTTAGCAGTGTGACTCACACCTACGCACACACACACACACACACACACACACACACACACACACACACTCATGTTACAGTAAGTCGCTGACCCTCGCCTGACAGTCTGTCAATATACGAGTGGGAAAAGTCATGTCTCCCACACTGTTAACATGGACTCCACATCCTCTTTTCTTACTTTCACACCCTCTTCATGTGTTTGTAAAAAGAACATGCATGTAAAAGGCTCTCAGGGCATATTAAACAGGAATGGGAGCCAGAGGGGACGGCTACGGATACTGTGACAAACTAATTAGCCTGTAACATGGAAAAATCGGTGCTGCAGTCAGAGCAGAGGACACCAATAAGGTTCTCTGCAGAAGAAATTACATCTGGCGCCATCATATACACCCAGTGGAACAACTGGCTGCGGGCAGATAAGCTAAACGGAGGCCGACCATTAGACTTACATTTATCAAGTGAACACAAACACAACTCCAAATGAATGATAATGTTCCTCCGAGTGTACTTGATGTGTCAAAGGGCAATTGTTGGCTAACATGTTAGCCGTTATAGCTTTTTGAGACGTTGTGTGAGCATCAGTTTTGCCTCCTAGTGGCCAAAAATGGATTAATACAGGTTTAGATTTAGTGAGGTGCTTCTGTCACCAGCCTTATAAATGGATTAAATTTGGTTTGTGATGCACAAAACATCAAGAAACTGACTCAAATCGAACAATATAATTAAAGTTTTAATTGATTTTCCCGGTCAGATGTCATTGAATATACTTGAAAATCATGTCTTCTTGTAAAAGGACAGCCAGGCGGGTTTTTCTGGGTTTCTGGTCACTTCTAATGTGTCTGTCTTGTTAAGTAAGTCGATCATTTTGGGGGTTAAGGAGCCTCCGTGTTGTTTACTTTAGGATGCCTGGGAAAAGACCCAGGGTTCATGAGCAGTTCATACGTCCCTCGTAAGATGCTGCTGAGGGGCCCGTAAGGTATTTATAACATGCTACCATAGGGACCCCCACTGCTAAAACAAATCATTAGCATCCTGCAAAAATCTTATATGACTCTGAAGAGGCAATTTTTGAGGAAATGAGAAAACCTGGCTTATTTTCTCATCAATGCCGCTGCATTTTTGACATTTCAGAAGGTGCTGTCAAAGGTCTGGGCCCAGAGACGGGAACTTTAAAGTTACTCATGAGAGCTGACTTCTGACTTTTTTGTGACGTCTCACTTGACAGTGTTGCTCCTCTGATTTTAGTAAATCTCTTCGTCAAGGTCCTTCAGCTTCCTTAATGTCCTTCATTCCTTTTAAATTGAAGATTGGCTCCAGAATAGGGTTAACGATTCTGGCAACATCTCCATTACATTATTGTTTTGAAATTTTCTGGCATTATTTGCTTCTTATTACATTACATGCTTCATTGCACTTTGTTTTATTACATAATTGGCATTCGCTATGGGAAATGATTAAGTTAAAGGCCTGCCAAGGGTCAAACAGAGGTTAGTTTCTTATTGACTGACCACTGCAGAGATTGTACCCTTGACCTGGCAGTTAAACACAGTTTCCAAACCACGAGGCCACTCCTCCGTGAGTAGCGGTATGATTGGAGAAGTTTTGGTGTCAGTTTGGGTGACAGGAGGGCCTTTGTGCAGCATTGAGGGCCTGCCTGGGAAATTTTAGTTTAAATAGCGCTCGGGGGCTCGTAAGAGCGTCCTTGATGGGCTCATAGGGAGTTCATTGCGTGGTGGAGAGGGTCCGTAATGTAGTGTTGAGGGTTCATAAGGCTGGTGTTACGGGCACAGGAAGGTCAGGAACCCTGCAAGAAGCTAATGGTGGGTTCCAATTTGCAGCCTCTCTTTGACCCACTGGAGAAGAATCAGAAAATGTCTGTTGTTTTGTGCTTCAGTCTTGTCGTCCTCCCACTTCGTTTGTGTTTCCTGTTCGATTTGCAACTCATTTATGTCGAACTGTCTGTCTGGAGTACTTTGGCTAAAGAATGGCAATCCATGAATACAAAATGACTTTAACTTCATTATTTTCTGATTCCGACTGATTCATTCATTAATTTCATCTCTCTTATTCCTCTCTTTTCTACCCCTCATCATGGGAAGCTCAGGTGTGTTTAACACACCCACAAATATACAGTCCTGTTTCTATTAAGACCCCAACATGCTCATTAAAATTCTCCATAATCGTTCATCCTTTTTTCAAACGCTCCTCCCTTCTTCTCTGTTCCTCTAACTTTGCTTTGTTCTTGTCCCTCTCCCTCTTTTGACTCTCTTGTTTTGTCATATTTTGTTCATCCCCTCTTTTTCGTTCATCTTCATCCCACTTTCACCCTCTCCCACTGCCCTTTTCACCTCTGCCATCCTGGAGGTGAATAGTGCACAGGAAAAAATGCCATTGACGTTCTTTTTAGTCTTGCACTTTCCTTTTCTCATTTCCTTCCACATACTTTCCTCCCATCATGGCCCGATTTGCAATTTCTCTTCGTTCCTATGTCTCCGCCTAGAAGCCCAGGGGTGAAGAGTGCAGAGGAGAGCGTTGTTGCTCTGGGAGTCATGGTCATTACTGAGCTATGGATGATGATCACCAGAGGGAAGGAGGGCTGGAGGAAGATGAGGAGAAAGAGCTTGGAAGGAAGACTTGACGTTTAAGTTTTATACTGTTTGTCTGCAAAACTTTGGAGTGTTTGTGAGAGTTTAAAGTGGCACAAAAATATAGTTTCCATTAGTCCGGATAAACCAAAGTAGGCCTGGTAACTAAAGTTGTTAAAACTGTTCTGTATACTACAAATGTTGCTGGAGTTTTGATCTCGTCAGACCTTTTTTCCCTTCTTGAAGTTGTGCCAGAATCCCCTACTCTGGTTCTACAACAAAATATGCATCCAGACTCCAAAACATGCCAAATTAACTTCATCTGCATGGTGCATAAATGATCTCATTGGCAACCAGCTGACAAAGAAAAGAGGGAA
This sequence comes from Pempheris klunzingeri, assembly GCF_042242105.1. Taxonomy (NCBI): domain Eukaryota; kingdom Metazoa; phylum Chordata; class Actinopteri; order Acropomatiformes; family Pempheridae; genus Pempheris; species Pempheris klunzingeri. The sequence goes on along the minus strand of NC_092034.1, from coordinate 2,833,211 downwards.
AGAAGCTTGAAAACTATTAGTGCAGGGGCTTCTTGTGTTTATTGCTAAAGCTGCTGAAACAGCTGCAGCTGAAGGCTAGTATGGGTAAGTTAACTTAGGGAGGTCAGGTAGGCTAACTATCTTTTTTTGGCTTGTAGCTACAAGCAGAATCCCTCAATACTAGTGGTGGGACTGCCATCACATTTTGCAAAGACATTCAAGTTACCATGAATCCTACTAACTTTGGTGATCTAGCTCTAGGTGATCTAGCTGTACCTTAGCACTGATGGTCTTTAGCGTCACCTTTGAGGCTGGGTCTTGCTTCAGCTTCAGCTTCAGTTATGCATGAAATGTCTGGCATAAGAGAATCTGCTCCACAGGCTGAAGCTCAGTCAGAACTGGCAATATTCTCACGTAGGAATGAATGAGCGTAACTCTATTCCTGTACGGTCATGGTGGGCAGCAGGAAAGGCTCACCAACCAGCCTGAATCTCACAAGACTGGTTTTCACTATGAAATGCATCGACTTTCTTCTCATTTGAGCATTTGGTTTTCATCCTCCCTCCCTTCTATCCCTTTATTTTTCTAAGTTTTCTGTCTTTTTTTTTTGGATTACTGCTCCCCTCCTCCCTTCTCACTATTTCTGCTCTTCTTCACTGATGGCTTAAGCAGGCCTCGTCAAATGTCTCCACACACACAGAAAGAGGAAAAGGACTCTGAGGGGTGATCATGGTTCAGAGGCCAAACAAATGTTCTGTCAGATTTACTGGCTGAGCGAGGTCGGTGGCGCTCCCACACACACACACACACACACACACACACACACACAGACACACACACACAGTAATCCTGTGGACAACTTTGGACAAACAAATTATGTCATATCATACACCCGCACACATTTTCTTTCCTCACCACTACATGACGTACCTTAACCTTTACCCTGTCAGCACCTCGTGGCCGACCTTTGACCTCACCTCAACTCCACCCCTGACTGCTTTAACCGTTTTTCTACTCTTGTGGGGACGCTTATGTACAAAACAGCACTCCTAGTGGCACATCTTTGAGTATTTATGGATCAAAATCATGCTTCTTTCTCTTGTTGTAAAACATTCATACCTACATTTTATTGCATCAAACGCAAACCAGCTCAACCCAGTTTCGAGGGAATCGAAGCGTGACTGTCTGTCTGACTCCTACATCTGAGCACTTGTTTGACATGTGAGAACTTAATTTCATGTGTAACAAGATAGTTCACAGATGGAAAAGTAATTGTAGAGAATGGGAAATGTAATTTTCCAAACGTACTTTGAATAACACGCTTCCAAATGTTAAGACATCAAGAATCTGTGAAGATCAACGATGTGCATATTCAGGAACGAGTCTTCTTGTATTTTTGACAATCCAATAGGTCCAATAAGTGCTTGGCTTTGGCTGATCTGCTTACTGGAGGACTTAGTAAGATTTATTTCAGCTCTTTAAGAGGAAAGAAAAGGTTTTTTAGTCGTGTGCTTGTTTTGGGTCAGTGATGTGTGTTTGAATATCAGTGGGCAAAAACATTGCAGAGGTGGATCAATCGATTAATCATCAAACCAAACTGCACAGCATTTATTCATTTCAGCCTCTTAGTTGTGAAGATTTTCAGCTTTTCTGTGTTTTCTCATCAGTGTAAACTAAGTATCTCTTGTATAATCAATAATCTTCAGCTGAAACCTTGTTTACATTCCCAAAACTTCGACTCAGATCAGAAACAATAACCCTACTCCCATATTCACTTTCACCCAGCTGGAGGTGCCTTCACTGACATGTTACGTTGCCTTTGAATGGACAACAGGAACAGAAACCACAGACACACACAGACACTGACCCATGTTACTACATAAAAGTTGAGGGTTCATGTCGCTCCCTCAGCGGTTGTTTTGGTTGTGTTGGGCAGTCCAGTGAAAAAATGGTATTTCAATCAACTTTCCCTGGATAAATAAAGGCACACACACACACACACACACACACACACACACACACACACACACACACACACACATAGAGCAATGACAACGAAACGAAAGCTAAATCTGAACGCGTCCGAGAACTCAAATGGAATGAATCCAAATGGAGCCCCAGAGACCAGCACTTTGAGGATCACAGTACCTGCTCACTGGTCTGGTAACGTTCTTACATTTTTAAATTTCCCAGTGAGCGAAACAGCAGAACGAGCTCCTGCAGAGCCACCGTTACAAGAGGACAAGAGGAAGGAGGTTAAAGGTCGGAGGTGAAGAACTTCGATTGCACGACAAGTTGCATAAAATTGCATTACAAACAGACAAAACTGCTTTTATAACCGACATGTGGCTTTAGTTACATCTTGCGTAGAGACGTCTGCATTTAGGTGTTGGCAGAAAACTTGGGCGCAGCTTTCAGCTTATTCATGTGTAATTTGAGGTTGGGAAGGATTGTTTTCTCAGTGACTCATTAACATCCGATTACACAACAGTTATATTTTCATACAGTAAGTTGTTAAATTCTTGTGCAAGAGAATTTCCAGACCAGTCGTCCACATGTTGTTAAATACCACGTCTTTGTCACTGCCTTTGGCGTTTGATACCGATGGACAAGGCCCCCCTCTTAGAGGCCTTTTCACCCAAATGGCAGAGGATCGTGCACGCGTGAAGCCAGAAGTGACTCTTAAGTTACATAACTAACACTGATATTTCAACCCAAACTGGAATTTTTAGTTTTCATGTGCAAATCTAACGAAACTGCAACCATTTCAGGATGTTTATTACTGTTTCCGCGATGATGAAGGTCCAGTACGCCTGAGGAAAAGGTCAGGGGCTGCAGCATCAGTATGTAACAACCTTGGAATGAGAACCATGCAGTGAAGGCATGGATGGAGCATCAAATATTGTAGCTGTAAGGGCACCTTGTGCATTGAAATCGGAGCCCGAAGGGGCTGATAAAGCGGCTGTATTTGACAGCCTGGTAAAGAGAACAGGTTCTGAAACTTTGTAGAAAATCAAATGAGAATTGATGAGTTCTTCTATCATCTACCTTGATATAATAGTCTGACGAGGAGTGGACAGGATGACATAATCAGTCGAGCAACAGCAGTGAATAAAAAGCCAAAACAACAAATAACACACCCCAAAGACTAATTAGCAGGTACTCTCTGAAAAATGTTAAGAATGGGTACTTTGACAGTCCTTTTTCTGCGAAAACCAACGTTCCCTGAGAAATATGCAGCATCTGACAAGTGATGAGTGCAAGTTAATGACATACAGCAGCCTCCATCATGGCTCAGTAGGAACCACTCGTTTAATTTGTGTATAATGAAAGGCTTCTATAGAGACGCTTAGACTTCACAGTGTGTACAAACAGTGAAAGAAAATGGTGGTAGATGTTGTTTAGCATAAGAGGGTGCAGTCTGGCCCTGCGACTGATCTTTCAGCACTTTTACAACACACACACACAAATAAATTACTTGCTAAGGGTATGGGGTCACACTCAGGACTGGCTGAACGAGGGTGTGTGTGTGTCCACAGGAGGTGGAGCTTGCCTCATGTAGTGATCTTTCACACCAGGTCGAATCCATCCAATGAGAGAATGTTATCGAAAATTCACTAGAAACAAACTCTGAGCAGCATTTATTTTTTTGCTCTGTTTTTCCATCAAGCGTCATGTGTTCTTTTTAAATGTCTATTGTGGAAGAAAATACAAAAAAAATGGAAGCATGTAATCCACGTCTACTGGCCTGAAGTGGAATTCAGCTTCACAACAAACACATTTGAGAGGGAAACATCTCAAATGTTTTATTGGTGTGTGCCCTCATGTACACTCCCATGACTCCCATTACCACTGCTCCCAAAATATATAAGTGCATTCCAGTTAATGCGTTTTATTTGTATTGTGAGACCATAACAACAGAAAAGCAGCTACATCTTCTGACATTATTGTAAAAAAAACTTGATATGTAGGTGCTTCTTGCGGCTCATTTATCTGACCCTTTGTGGGCATTTGCTCCAAAGCAGTGGGTTTTTTAATTACTACCACTGGGTGCAGTGGTGGACTGTCTGTCTGAGGGGCAAAAAAATAAGGGCACCTTATTCCTCAGAGCTTAGAGCAGCCTGCATGACCCTGCAGCGTGTTTTCTCCACTGGAAGAGCACTTTAGAGGTCACTTCATGGTGACCGGTTGCTCATACCTGCTGCGTAAGTGGTAAGTGTTTTATATTTTCTGTTTATTGGGAGTAAAGACGTGTCATGAACAGTGACACCATGGCTGAAAAAGGACAAAAACAAAAGGAGACCATCAGTAGAAACTCAGACTACATCAGCACAATCATCAGTCTTGCACATGCTGCTTGACTGACAGGTGATTTCTGGGACGCGCACCAAGAATGCTGTGGATAAATTCTGGTTGTTTGACAAAGCTTTAATTACATGTACTGTAGTAAGTGAGGGGGATAAGTGGAGAAAAGTCAAATCAGTCATCCAGTGGTCATTATAAAGTCATACGGGCTCAAATCTCTTGGTGCTTCATGCTGGTAATGCAAAGCTGTTTTTTTTTTTCTGTAAGCAGCTGCTGAAGGAAAGCAGTTCACGCTCTCTCTCTCCTTGCACTAGAGTAACCCCGCTCGCCCCTCTCTCTCTCTCTGTCACACACATATGACCCCGCAGCTTCGGGGGGGCGAGGCGAAGAGAGAGGGAACTCTTTTCCATAGACGTCAGAGAGCAAACACAGTACCCACAATATCACACACACACACACACACACACACACACACACTCATGTACAAACGCACATTTGGAACGAGGGGGGGGAGCATGTTTGTGGTTAGCGCTGAGGAATTACCATGGGCTTATTCCGTCATTTGCCAAAGCTCGGGGGGTAAGGAGGAATAATTCCACCAAAACACCAAAAACCACAATAAAGCATTTCTGCTGAGAGAGTGAGAGAGGAAGAATGGAATGGAAAAGAGGGGAAGAGAGGCGGCGAGGGGACCAGAGAGAAAAAAAAAAAGAACGACACAACCAGCATCTGACCCTCAAGGATGGATGGATGGATGCAGGGTGGCGAGGAAGGATGTGAGCAGCAGCCACGTAAACATTCACCTGATTCTGATCAGTTTTTACTGAATATTTCACTGCTTTGGTCGGATTTACTGCGGTTGCTGTAATAATGTTTGTTTTGTCTACCCCCCGACACTAAACTGAGTGACATCACTCAGGTATCTTAGTCTGGGGACTACAAGCTTGTAATAGAAAGTCTCTGTCTGGCTCTAACAAACGATGCTGTCAAGTTGCATTATGGGAAGTGTAGTCCAGTTTTTTGGCCTTTAGCAGGGACGAAAGGTCCTATGAGCCAACTAGGACAGCACACACCAGCAACATGTCTCGTTAACACGTGGGGATATCCCAGCGCCGACACACTCTCCCCACTAAAGCAGCTATTTGATCTCATCCTCTGATCAGCACATCCTGGCGGCTGCACCTCGACTCCTGATTCTGTCTGTATTACACGTCACATGTGCGCTACACGCACTGAACACCACGACACCATGAGGATATATGTTACACTTAAAAGTCAAGATGCTTCAATTTATAAACCTCAAACAAATTTAGAAATATGCACAATCCTCGAAAGAGTTTAGGGGTTAAGGTTGGGCTTAAAGTTATTATTATATTAGTGTTATGTCCACAATAACAATGCACATAATGGATTAACTATGTGTGCAAATGTTGTGGTAGTCACAAATCTATGATTACCATTTAGACACGACCTTTTTAAATCAGCCTGTAGCTGAAAAAACGTCATTAGTGTAAGAAAACTTCATTGCAGACAGCAATAATAACGTGGAAATCACTAATGAAGATTCAGATTTGAACACATTTGTAGAAGTTTGTTCTCTTCACTGTCACTTCCTATCATATCTTCTACAAACATATTCCCTTCAGACTCATGTCAGCTTCATACAAGCATGGAAAACTGATTTATCTGTGGGTTCTGCAGCCGTAGATGGAGAACCAGGGGGCAAAGCTAGATGGAGAGAGATAGAGTAGAGGGATGAGAGTGGAAGAGATGGGAGCCCTCACTGAGCTCTCATTGTACTGAGACACCAGAAATAACAGTTTGACATGTGTGCCAAGCAGCAGGTGAAAGTTCAAGACGCTGAAAGACATTTGTGTAAAAGTTCAACCGCTCTGACAAGGAAGGCCGTCAGCGCCTGTGGCAGCTCTGTGTGCTGCAGAATACAGCAAAGAGATCATCAAAAAAAAAAGACAGAACAAATTACTTCTCTGTCAGGACAATTGATGAGAAAATGTTAAAACAAATGTGCGGAGAGATGGATGACACCAGGATGAAAGAGCGAATGGAAAGAAAAGACAGGAGAGAGTGATGATTTATGTGTAGAGAGAAGTGAAGAGAGAGGAAAACAGACAAACAAGATGTTTGTGGTAAAGTTAGAGATGTATATGTTTGTTCTCTTTTCTTGTCCATCTTCTATCCCACCTGCTAATTATTGTCAGTGTTCCATCACCTTTACAGGCTTCATCCAGCAAAATAATCTGCCCCCTCCTCCAACGGAGGTGAAGAAAGCGAAATGAAAGAGGGGTGAGAGGAAGAAAAGGATGAGAGCCAGAGATGAGTGACGCTCTGATTAAAAAAGGTGGAGGACTGCGATGACAATGAAGAATCTGTCCAATGCACCTGACCCTGATGCCTGCGAATGGCCTCCGTGACATCTATCAGTGTGCGCTGATCTGTCTTTGAGTGTCTAGAGCAGCCTTCATCCCTCGAGGAATCTGCCACGTCTTTCAGCATCTTCCTATTTAGACACCTGGGGAAGACAATAAGTGGCGGACCACCTGTGCAAAGATATTTAAGGACGGCCCGGTGAGGAGAGATGGACAGACAGTGATGTATCCTGGGACGTTATGTTGGGGCAGCTCAGGATACAGTTGCATTCATCAAAGTATTGAGTTCTGGTTAAAAAAATATCAAAACATGAGACTGGAATCTGTTTTGGTGACATTTCTCCTCTGCTGTGGAGAGATGATGCAAGGAAACACTTGTTTTTCTGTAGCTCTTCCTACTCGGCATCTTTTAGCCCAATTTTACAGGAACTATTTAGGAACTTTGTCTGCGTTTTAATGCAAGAACTGTGCTCCAGGAACCAGTAATCTTTTGTGTTGAGATTTAAGATTCAAGATTCAAGATTCAAAGTGTTTATTGTCATGTGTACAGTACAGAAAGTTTCCCTGTACAATGAAAATCTTACTTTGCCATCCACACTGAATGCCTTAAGAGTTTAAAAAGAGTAAAAAAAAAAAAGTGGCATGCAGGAGAAGAAGCTAAGATATAAAATATAAACTACTATTTAGCTGACTGGTCAACCAGAGCCCACGGCACAGTGCTCAGATACATCCAGACACTACTACTGTGGGAACGTCACTAGTTATTCAGGTATTTGGTCATAAATCAAAATGGGAAATAAGACCTGATGATGGGATTTGAAGGGTCCATCCAAGAGACATTTCATTCAAAACCCCAAACCTCAGCCTCATGGTGGGGCTGGAGGAAAAGTCAGAGGATCACCAAAGTCAATGGGCACCATGCATATTCGTACCAAAGCTTCAGTGAGCGACAGCATTAACATGGCAGAAAACACCAGACAGACAAGTGTTTACAGGGTTTCTGACTCCCCAGTATCATTCATCCAGCGTGGTGGGATAAAAACAATCATCTGACGTACCAAATGTCACCAGACCACAGTGTATTGAACGCTGTCCCGGTATCCTGACTTGCCAATTTATGAAAAGGAGGGTAATAAATGTTGGTCGTTCCATTAACTTTGCCTAAAACCCTCATTTAAAAATCATGACTGCACATCATGATTTCCATTATTAAATATGACGCCGTCTCTTCTCGTGCCCTCAGTAATGGTAGCCGAGGTAATCCTGGGTAATTCTCCATATATCAGCCCTCCAGGCTGGGTTCAGTGCCAGTAATTGCACATGTGGCATCAGGTCTCATCTTTAGGGTGAAAAATTGAGACAATGAAAAGAAAATGGGGGAGATTTACTGTAAAGCTGAGGTCAGTCGGTTTTTAATTTTCAAACAAACACACCCCCACACACACACACACACACACACACTATCAAACCAGACAGATATGACATCATCGTGGTCTGTGATTCAATCGTCACCGGCGGCAACCGCGATCCGAGCACATGACCGCAACCTCGTATATCAAGACCCCTGCGGTGTGTGTGTGTGTGTGTGTGTGTGTGTGTGTGTGTGATGAACCAGAGGAGTGGGATCTGTCTGTTTGGGGAAGCTGACAGCTCTATCCATTTCTTCTCTGCACACACTTGCCTGATAAATCTCTTTCTCCCTCAGCTTGTTCTGGTTTGATAATGACTGACTTGGTCTCAGTCCACTAATCAGTTGTTTAGCTACTTATTTATTAAAAGTCTTTATCTTTTTACTTTATGATGTTCATCTGGGAAGAAACAGCTAATTGCCAATATAATTATCCTATATTGCACAAGGAAGACTATTATCTCTACTTTGCATGTTACATTTAGAAGAGAATCTGCTGGATAACAGATTTTTGAGCCCATTTTGTATTTGATTGTGTTTCCCAGTGTCATATAACATTGCTCACAGATGCTCATGACAGTAAAACAACTAGAAAAACATGCAAAATTCTGTTTATTTTGATTGAACTCACCGTGTGTAAGATTAAAACAAGGGTTTCTATGTACTATCTGAACAAGTCATGGTCCCAGCTTGTTATTTGTATGATGTCATTATGTCCTGATGGCTCCTCCGACCCGTGACGAGCTGTAAATTACGCCAACGAGCTCCCCGGCTCTTTCTTTGTCCCTCCGCCTCAAGAACAGAGCGATCGATCTCTCTCATAAATATCATACACTGAATAATAAAAGAAGACTCCCAGACTAAGGAGCCGACCCCGACCCTCCACTTAGCCTTCACTTCGTCCTGGTTGATAAATTCGGTTTCTTTAAGTCATTACTGCCCCGCGGCGCCTGAGGTGACACATGCTCTCTTTGACTCTTGCCGCATGGCGTCATCAGATTTAAACTGAAAGAGATCTTAAAACACATTTTAGGAGACAGGCTTTTATATTACTTGTTTATGGGGGGATCTTTCCTAATAATGCAATAAAAATATGCAACTCTCTGCATTAATTCACATTGACATAGTGATAAAAGTCAGTCATATTTATAGATCATTAGGCTTAATGACTATGATGTTGTCTTCTGCTCTTCAGACTTTAATGGTTCCTAAAGTGGCAGGTGTGATCATAAAGACCAGGGTTAAATGGAGCATCAACTTAAAAAGATTGTGTCAGCAATTTTTCTACATTTTCACCTGAACGTCAAGGGAACCTGCAAATCCATGGCTCAGACAAACAATGGATGTGATGCTGAGGGGCCTTTTCATAAACTAGTGAAAGCCAAGTTTGACAAATCAATCTTCTTTGAGTTCATAGTAACATTTTTCAATCATTATTTTTCATTTTTTCACTTCGTAATAATGGAAAAATGCTTTTTTTTTTTTTCCCATGCAGCAAGTTGAAGTTAGAGTGTAATGATCCAGAGACGGCAGGTTAAACTACAACAATAAGTCATATTTGCATGAGCCTGCGGAGATTTAAATGGAAAATATTAATCTCTAAAGTCGCAGCTGCTGCTACTACTACTGCATTAATGTACAAGTAAAAGAACGTTTCCCTCTGAAATGTGGGGGTTTAAAAGTAGAAAGACTTACAGCTGAATTAGCCAACAACTCCAGTGCACTTGCAACAACATAAACGTTCATTTGCAGTTGTGTTTGAGCCCACTTGATGAATCTAAGTCAAATGTTCACTCTTGTTTTGGCTCCGTTTTGGTCTCCACCAACAACTTTGAACCAGGCTCTTCAGATGCTAGATGATTCACCTTCTTCACAAGCTATTCACCAACCTTGTCTGCCCACAGGTACATGTATCAGGTAAAATATAATGTATTATAGATTAATATAGAAAATTCAAGTGCCTGGAAATGGATAAAAATGAATAAAATGTGTGTAGTTGGTGATCGATTCTGCCAAATATTCTACGTTTAGTTATGGTTTGAGTTCCTGTTTCTACATGTTCCAACTGCACTGACTGTGTGTTTAATCACAGGTGAAGCAGCTCTGGCTTTGACTTGATAGTCGAACATTATTAGAGTTAGTTGGAGATAAAACATTTAACAGGTCAGTTCTGGTTCTGAGCTGTGCAGGTGTGGGTGGGTGGGTGCCTATTTACCAAAACAGGCCCGTACAGGCTTCATTGCTGAAAGGTTCAGAGCTTCATTGCAGTAAATGAGTACAGTACTAAGTGCCATTAAGCCAAAACAATGCAAAGGAGCTGCTGGAGTATAGATGTCTAATTTTCACATCACTCACATGACTTTTGATTTAGTGTTCATATAAAAAGCAGTATTGATTAGTGAAGCGTTCGTAGGCAAGTCACTAAATCTCTTCCAGCTCCATGGGCGCTGCTCCGTGGCTTAACTCTGACCTTTCACCTCAGCCGGATCAGTAAAGTATCACCTTATTATCAAAAGTTGGACGATCCCTCTGCTTTAGTCTCTTCAGCTTTTATCAGGTTTCACACCCTGACAGCTGTTGAGTTTGAAACCAGCAGGGTGTCCATCTCAGTGATGGTGTGTGTGTGTGTGTGTGTGTGTGTGTGTGTGTGTGTGTGTGTGTGTGTGTGTGTGTGTGAGTGAATGTGTTTTACAGCCTGGGAAGGCATCGTCCTCGGGGCTCGTGTTGTTAGTGAACCACATTCTTCTCTCTTCTCATAATCACGCACAGACCCACAGTTCAACACCAGGGCACGGCTCAACACAGACACACACTGCTTTCATCACAGAGAAGAAATCTCTTATTGATATCTTTTTCTCATTATTTTAAAATCTTTTTCTTATTAGCATCTTATACTATTCAATAGGATATTTTGCTGGAGCATTTGTACACACGATAGCAGTATAATTTTCAAAGCGTGTCGTGCTTTGTGTGCTTTGAAAACTATATTGTTATCTTGTGTGCCAATGTTTTAATAAACTAATCTTTTTCCTTATTCAAAGGAGGTTCACCTTTTGTCCCTGTAATCCTTTTGAGCTCTGTTTATATACTGTTTTTTTTTTTTATTTCATTGAGATGAAAGCCGTATTTATGATAAAGCGGCAGTCATAAAACGTGCAGCACAGTTTGGCATTTTTCAGGACTGGGAAGACTGAGGAATTGTTTTTTATATAATAACTGGAGCAAGGAGCTGAAAGAACTTATAAAACTTAAAAGAAAAACTACATTTTGCCATAAGCCTCAGAGTTAGGACTACCTCATTTATTTCAGTACTGACTGTTCTATAGCGATAGGAGTTCTTTTGAACAGTTTTAAAGCAGCCCACGTGGTGAATGTTGGCAAACAGATGCCTGTTTAGACAACGTTAGTTCAGAGTCATGCTCCTTTCAGTCCCAGATTCACTCCCCTTTGAGCTGCTTTGGTCTCCACCAACTCTTGATGGAAATATCAGGTTCTTTAGCTGCTAAATGGCTCAACTATGCTCACCAGCTGGTTGCTGTCTTTGTCTGTCTGCTGTTGTCGGTGCTGGGCGGGTAGCGAACTGTGAGACTGAACCAAACCAGTAAAGCTACGGGCTGTAACACCAAAACAATGAGCTTAAAGACACTAAAAGAGTGAAACTGCAGAGTTGGGAGGGTTTGTCATGATATATACACTTATTTGATCCATTCTTAGTGTAACAATATTGATTAGTGCATTAGTAATTGAAGTTTTATTACCTGAACTAATGCAGTCTACAGCCAAGCACACATTTTAACCATCTTAGTGCGTCAGCATGCTAACATTTACTAATTAGCATGGCTGTAGCTTTGTAGGTATTTGGCCATGAACCAAAGTCAATTTTGACCAGATGATCGCCCTTGATGAAAAGTTAAAGGTTCACAAAACTTATTTCTATTCATCCTTTGGCTCATAATTATCTGAACGGCAATCCATCCAATAGTTGTTGAGATATTTCACTCACTGACCAACATTAACTGCACGACTACACAGTATGTGTAGAAACATGATATCAGTCGTGGAGAAATACAGCAAAGACACAACTGAGATATAAAAAGGTGAACATGTGATGGAAATTTCTAGTCGTCTTCAATTTTTTGGGCTTTTGCTTCAGTAATCCTTGCTGGATTCTTTTTATCTCCCAACAAAAAAAAAAAAAGCAGATCATCTGCACATGTTCTTAAAAAAAGCAGGAAAAGAGAGAAAGAAAAGAGTTGTTCAGACTTCTCACCTCTCCCTCATCTCCCTCGCCTGTCGTCTTCTCTGAGGCCGTGAACCTGACAGGTGTGAAATTATACCTCTATCCCCCGTCTCTCTCCTCCTCCTCCTCCTCCCTCCTTCATCATGCTCTCCTGACCTCAACACACTCACATCTGGCTGATGGTAAGTGAGAGTACGAGAGGAGGAAAACGTGTGAGACAGGAAAGTAGGCTCATATTTGAAGGCCTGAGACGTGCAGACTTACATTTTCCTGTCAGCTAAAGATCTCTTGTGAACCCCAGAGATAATAAGACATGTTGATACATAGATTTGTGACAGAATATCAAAATATTTCAAGTCCGTTTTGAGGCAAACTGACTTTAATTATGAAACTGAGACTGTCGTGTCAATTCAGACGGCCCCAAGATATTGGCATCCCACTGGTGTTGGACTTCTACTGGCTCCAAATGGATGGAAGTCTATGAACCGACTTCTCACTCGATTTATTAGGTCAGTAAACATTTTACTGATGAGTTTATGGTCTCAGTCTTCTTCAACACAGCATGATGATCATTTAGTAAATTACAGTCTGGATGATAAAGACGAGTATGCTTTAGGGTGGGGAGACAATGTGGTCAACCAGTTGGAGGTGGGCCATGCCGAGATCTAACCAATCCGACGTGGGGGTCTATCGCTTTTGGCTTCAAAACCACCATGGTGACGCCAAAATGGCCAAACTGGAGGCTTCAAAACAGCGGTCAATGGGTGACGTCACCGTGGCAACATCCATAGTCTATGTTCATTTGTGAAAAACTGATCAAGAAATCATTGCCGATCGTACTTCAGGTGGAGGAGTTCCCACTTGCTGTGGTCCAGTTCTGTCTGGACAACTTTCCCCTTTTTGATTGACAGTTAATGACCAGTAAGTGGAGGCCGTCAGTCCGCCAACATTACATGCATGAGCTTACGTTAACCCTCATTCACAACTGTGTGTGTGTGTGTGTGTGTGTGTGTGTGTGCATTTGCATCAGGAACTATTCATGCATGCATGCGTCACTGCATGTATATGTGATCTGTGTGTGTCACTGTGTGCGTCACTGCATTAAGTGTGTATGCGTTCCCATTATCGTCTTCCGGTTTGTGTGGGAGCGATGCTGGAGTTTTACGTGGGTAATTTAGTTTAAGTATTGAGTTCTTGTGCTTCTCCACTTCCAATCATGCGTCATCCTCCGTTTGGTAATCGCACTAATCGATGCAGCATCAGACTTCCTGCCGTTCTTACGTCTTTCCTCTAAATGCACGCCGCTGCAGAGCTCAACCTCAGCTCTCCTTTCTCGTCCTTTCTTCCTCTGCTTTTGCTATTTCTTGCAGTCACTTCCTCCTCTCGCTTCTCTGCGGTGTGTGTTTTAATCTATTCATGCTCTTCCATGTGTCGCACAGCTGCGCCACAACTTGACCAAATCCTTGGCCTCGCCTTGAATCTGCAGGCATGGACGTGGACCGACCGCCGACGCCGCCGTCGTCCTCCCCACGCTACGCCTTTGATCCTGCACACAGCCCGGTCGTTCTGCGGCGAGAAGACTTAAGATCACGTGTAGTGAAACAGAGAGAAAGGCACGACCCATCTGTGAGAGGAGCCGTGACAGGAAACAGGCTGCGGTGCAGGTCGAAGAGCTCGACTTTTTCCTTCAGCTGCGACAGCGCAGGTGCAACTCACAGCATGACACTGCTTTTCAGTTTTATTGTTCATTCTCAGGACCAGAATATTACTCCGCAGCTGGCCGTGTTGTTGTGGTCACATTTTATATAATGCAGCTTTCACTTTGATGTGTGAAAATTGGAACTTTTTTTGATTATCACTTAATCATTAAAGTCATTTATCAACCAAACAATGACAAACTCTCTGGTTCTACTTTCTCAAATATGAGCATTTGCAGCTTTTTCTCTGTTTTATATGATTTCAAATTGAATATAATTGTGTTCTGGACTGTTGGTCGAGCAAAACAAGCAAAAGGTGAAGAAGTCAACATTTGCTTTGGGAAACTGGGAATGATTTGATAAAACTTTGAAAATGTATAGATTAGACAGTTAATGAATCCAACGGGGGAAAAAAGCTAAATAATCTAAATAATCAGTGGTTGCAGTGCAGTTGACTGACTGACTGACTGACTGACTGACTGACTGACTGACTGACTGTTTAAATCCTCTCTCTGTTCTTACACCTCTGCTTCTCTCTTCTACTCATCTTGTCTCTTATTTCCTTCCTTCCTTCCTCAGTGACTTCCGTCCCTCCTCTTTAACAGCTGTATCCTCTCTCTCTTCTTTCTTCTCCTCTGCATCCTTCTCTCCTTTCCTCATCACTTCATCTCCAGTTTTTATCCTTTCCTTTCTTCGCTCTCTTCTGTCTTGCACTCTTCGTGTCACCCCTAGTTTTGTCACCTCTTCTTCTTCTTTCCTTTTTTCCCCTCTTCCTCCATCTTCTTCTCGAATTTTTGCTCATTGCATATTCATCTTATCATCCTCTGTCCATACTTGTTATTCTCTCTTTTTCTACTGTGTCCCATCCTCGATGTTGTGAGTCAGTTTTAGTTTTAGTTCATTGTTTGACATTACACCTTTAATATCTTACGCTCTTTTCTTTTCTCTCTTCAACACGTTCTTTTTAATACATTTTATTCCTTCCCTACTTTTTCTTCCCCCATCTCTTTGTTTCTCTCCTATTCTTTATGCTTTTCCTCTTCCTTTTGTGCCCCTCTCTTCTGCCTCTCCCCCCATCCCAGTACTTCTGCCTGCTCCTTCACTACACCCCCTTTTTTTATCCACATTATTTCTTTTTGCCTCCTCTTTCTTTCTCTCCATCCTTACAGTACAATACCCTGACTGTGTGACTAAAATAGCAGCTCAGGTACACTTTTTTCCATATGGCTCCCATTCACTCACTGTGGAGAAAGACTATATTGTAGAAAACTGGGCTGTAAAAACATAACAGGGGCAAGTCTTAAAACATAATGAAAGCCCTACTCTTCCATTTACTTCACCTGAAGAAGCAGTTTCACCTGGCTGAGACAGCTAACAGTGCTCCGATCAATCGGCCACCGATCTTTACTGGCTGAAATGCATGAGAAGTAGTTTGAGCAGTGGTCTCAATAGAGGCTGATCAGAGGAGCCAATCAGAAGTGAGCGGTGGCGGAGTCAGCTGATGTTTGTTTGATGCTTCATTTGTGCTACATTAAGCTCCATATGAAGCAGTGTTATTGTTATCCATTTCTTGTTCTCCTTTTAGCTCCGTTTTGGGTCTCCACCAACTCCTGAGGGAAATATCCACTTTGTTAAGCTGCTAAATGCTCCATGAAGTTCACCAGCTAGTAGCTAACGTCGTCTCCCCGCCTGCTGGATACAGGATACAAAAACTATGAGCTAAAAGACGCTGAAAAAGCCCTGTAGGGGTGAAGGGCACGGCAGAGCCTGTTCATAACTCTCCATGATAGCTGTCACATAACAAATCATCAATAATATACAAGTATTGAGATTAGAGCAGCTTCAAATGAAACTGTGAGGCTGTACATAAAAGATAAAACACATATTTGTAGAAGCAAGACAGCGTGGCGACTTATTGTATTCCTCTTTATGTCTGTATGTCTTATTTATTCATGACAAATCTGTTTAATCAGATTCAAACTGAAACGGGCACGAAAGGTTCATGTTAACAATGATCCACACAAACAAAGAGATGTATTCATTCAGAAATACTGAAGGTATTCTGAGTAACTGAATGACTGGATTCACTGAAACATGTGGCGTTTCCTAATAAATCCACGTTTCCTGGTGCAGAGACAGTGTTCAGGTTGTGTAATCGCAAACAAAAGGAACTTGGAAAAATACAAAAACACACACGAGCATTGACCCTTGTAATGAACTGAACGTTTCGAACAAATTATGTTAGTACAAACAAACTCACGGTTAGGACACACACACACACACACACACACACACAGGCGGTAATACACTCAGCTCATAGGCATTAATATCAGGGGCGATATAATGACTCCCGAGGGCTCTGACCTTTATAAGTGGGATGGAAAACAAAGGCAGTGCTTAGACAGCCGCCCACAACACACACACACACACACACACACACACACACACACACACACACACACACACACACACACACCATTCCAACTTTTTGCTATGATTTATTGTGATAAAAAGGGAGGAGCGTGGCCTTGGCAGTCCGTGCTACATTTTCACTGAAATGATTTTTTTTTTCTGCCCTGTTATTTGTGTTGGTACTGGAGCAAGACTTACTGTGTGTGTGTGTGTGTGTGTGTGTGTGTGTGTGTGTGTGTGTGTGTGTGTGTGTGTGTGTGTGTGTGTGTGTGTGTGTGTGTGTGTGTGTGTGTGTGTGTGTGTGAGGGTCTAGACTGGTGTGTGTGTGTGTGTGTGTGTGTGTGTGTGTTTGCTTAGCCCTCCAACTAAGGAGTTGATAACTTTCCAGCTACTGAAAACATTTATTTATTCTTTCCTCCCTTTTTATACAAATGGTCTTTAGCAGTCAGTGGGAGTGTGTGTGTGTGTGTGTGTGTGTGTGTGTGTGTGTGTGTATGTGTGTGTGTGTGTGTGTGTAGCAGTAGCTTTGCTCTATTTTCTAAGTTTAAAATCAATTTAAAATATCAATATTGTATTTTTAGGGTTTTTCTGTGTGTGTTTTCTGAGAAATGTCTGAAACACTGAGGGATTATCGCTGATTTCAAAGGAGAGAAACACACAGAAGAAGAACAACACAAGAGAGATAAGAAGATGTCCCATCAATAGATTCGTTTTGATCGTCACGGTGTGGCACACCTGGTCCAGGTGAATAATTTGGTGCTAATTTGATTTAGCATTTGTTCACCAGCAGCTACATGAAAAATAAGTAAGCAGCACAAACAACAAAGGAGATGAAACAAGATGATGTTTAAGTGGAAGCTGGAGGCAGAATTAAAGGTTTTACTGATTATTCTTAATATGCTGAAGTGGAGGTCTGACGTCTACACACACACACACACACACACACACACAGACACACACACACACACACACACACCACAAACCCCTTATTAGTCAGCTAATCTCTGTGCTCCTACAGTAGAGCTGCTTTAAAAAACACACACCATCAGGGGGGTAACAGTAAATCAAGTGGTGGGATTGTGATGAAGTATGACACACACACACACACACACACACACACACACACTGGTATGAACATTAAAAACTGGGGTTATATGACAACACACACAACCTCTGCAAACACACCTCACGGGAGAAATGACATGTATGATGTTTACACACACACACAGGCCTGTAAAAGCCATGTAAAATGTTCTGCTCCCCACGCCGTTGGCTCTGGCTCCCTAATTGGCGGCGGCCTGTGATTGGCCGCTGGACACCTGCCAACAACCAGTGAGAGGCCTCAGTCTGCTCGATCGAAAGCACGGCTCCTAAAACAGCAGGAGAGCAGTGTGTGTGTGTGTGTGTGTGTGTGTGTGTGTGTGTGTGTGGTCACCTTAGTCAAGAGTACAAACAGTAATAACACTGAACGACACACACACACACACACACACAGGATGTTTCACATACTTTATTAATTTAAGGTTTTATGGTAAATGTAGACCGTACTCATGCAGCCATTGGTACAGTAATTGTGTGTGTGTGTGTGTGTGTGTGTGTGTGTGTGTGTGTGTGTGTGTGAGCCACATGTGTTATAGCCATAACACTCGCAGTAGGAGGTTTCAAAGCCACAATGGACCTTGTAATGTAAGTGCTGCTGCGCTGCGTACATGAAACGGTCGACACGCCTTCATACTGACACACACACACACTCACACACACTCACACACACACACACACACACACACACTGACACTTCACCCTGGAGTCACACACTTGAACAAAGACGAGCGTGATTACACACAAACACATTCACACACAACAATTTCAATAATCGCAAACAATTTTTGGACAATTTCATTTAAAAACACCGGTATCGCCACGGCAACGAGTGCTAAAGAACAAGTCAGGGTGTCACAGTAAAGCTTTTTATGTCCATGTGGGGTGTTCAGGTACCGTATAGTTTGGTGTAACTGTCTATGCTTTGTTATTTATTTATCTCATATTAAAGAATGTGTTTCTTTATTTTTGTCACATTCTCACCGTTTGTTGTCCGATTAGCCTTCAGAACTGATGCGAGTGCAGCTGACGTCTTTGCTGAAGAGTTATTTCCATGTTCTGTTGCTCCCTTTATATTAATTCACTGGCAAGAAAGTGCAGAGAAACTCGTGGTTTTGGAGACACATGTTGATGACTGATTGCTGTTGGCGGTATTCTGTACTTCACAATAAAAGCCACACCGTGTTTCACCAGTTGAAAGCTTCAGCGATAATGTGAAGCAGCAGCAGTGGGACATTTCAGGTTTGCATCAGTAATATGACTGTAAGGGAGGGAGAACAGTGATAAAATAAGATTATAATCTGTAACAGGTGACTACACGCTACGTCGTTTCCTGTGAATCCCATCTGAGAATGTATGAAATCAACTGTAGATATGGCGGACTCCGCCACCAACACTTAAAACTACGATACAGAGAGCTGCAAAATGTAAATACATAGAAACCCTATTGTTGAAATAATGAATAAATACCATAAATAGGATCAAAAACAAAATTTGATTTCATGAAAAATGTTGTGTTATTAGTGAAAGCACTAAGTTTTAAGTTTAAAGAAGATCAAGAAAATAAGACAAGGCAACACACACACACTGAAACATTACTTTGACACATAATTTACAATGAAAGCATGATGGAAACCGCAGGCCAACACACTTGCATGTGGAAAATACACGCCAAGAGCCTCCTGTCTTACACACACACACACACACACACACACACACACAGAGTAGGTCAGCAGATTAGAGTAGACTAGGCCTATGCTGAAGTAAGGGAAACAGTTTTAATGCTAAGTGCTCGCCAGTGGAAACTGAGCCGAGTTGTGGAACAGAATTAGCACCAATGTGTAGCTCTATTGTAGCAGACGCCTTTGAACATGCAAACACACACACACACACACACACACACACACACACACACACAAATGTCATTAAGTATCAGAAACGTGCATGCAGATGCAAAAACAAAGAAAAATATTGGTGATTAAAGGTTAAAGTTTGAGAGCAGCTGTTAAAAAAGACGCATGTACACAAACCGCCGGCCTTCGTTGTGAGACAGGCTGAGAAAACAAGCGGTAAACTGGATTTATTTTATGAAATCTAATAATCGCAGCAATAAAAACATATTGGAATGATGTTTTGGCCGTCTAAGCCCCCTTTTCCTGCTCGCATTTACAGAGGTGACTGAAGGGATATGAGACTGTGTGTGTGTGTTTAGCATTAACCCAATGATGCAAAGAAAGAAAGAAAAGAGTCCAAGTTACATTCAAGAAAAAGGATTTAACCCAACAGGAAATTACATCATGACGCTGGCCGGCATCCCAGTCGTTTGATTGGTCGTTTTCATCATCCTGAGCCGCTGTGAGTCTGAGCATGTAGTCTACACTGATTTAACTTTTACTGCACCGCTATACGCCCCGGCTGTAGGAATTACACATGAGCTGAAGATTTAATTAAAAGAAATATACAGAGAAGGACGGAGGGAATGTAGAAAAAGGGCAAGAAAGGAAACTAAGGGCAATAAAATTAGCGTGGAGCGTGGTGAGGAGGGCTTAGAGCAGGAAAGTCAAAAAGGGACAAATGAATTAAAAGAATAAAAACATGAGTTGTATCACTTTAAAAAGTAGGAGAAGCAGGCTGGAGTCAGTGGATGAAGCAGATGAAAGGAGTGAAGTAAATGGATTTGGAATCGTTATGGCTGGAAACACTTTTCCGACACGTTTTTTTGTCGATGTTCAGTCTCATAATGTTTCAGGACAAGGTAGGAGATCACACACACATATACAGGAAGCTTGTTGGCACCAGTTATCCCCAGACAGACCCCGGACCCACACCAGAACACTGCGAGCTGGCCTACATGGTGTAAAAACACGCAGACAGGTTGAGTACGCTCCTTCACCACCAGGCATGGTGGTCCGGGGCCGCTGGCATCCAGCGCCATCAATAAAGGTTGTGACACGGAGGAGCCTGAAGGCATCAAGGTGGAGGAGGGGTGGAGTTAGAGGCAGGGAGGGCAGGGTGTCTGCAGAGACCGTCCAAATACTCAAATACTCAAATACTGTGGAGGAGGTCGGTTATTCTTCTCAGTCAAGAAAGTGTTTGTTTGCATGTTTTCCTTTGTTTTTTAAATCATTATTAGGGACATGACACTTCTATGGTTAGTCTTCTGTTTACAGCTTTACAGTATTTCTGATTAAAGTGGCCAATAGTCAGTTTTATTTGTCCCCCTCACTTTCCAAAATCAATATCTGAATCACCTTCATATATTTCTACACACACTGGTTTTGCCTTTGTCCACTGCAGGTACACAGGTTTGTTTTTCAGGTAACATTAAAGAGTTAAAGAATAAAGACAACAATCAAAGAGAAAGCAGCGAAAGCACAGCGGCTTCTATTTCTAATAAAGATCAGGTCTCTATTGGTGGTTTCAGCAGGAACAGTGTGTTAATAATGTAGAGATTTACTAGACATTCAGCAGATTTAACCGTCCACAGCAGAAGAGATCTGACTCTCTTCTCTCTCTCTTGCCTTGAACTATTAAAGACCTGTTTGATAGACCCTGTGGAGAACCACTGTCTCCTACACAGTGGGGTTTTAAAGTGGGGAATCATCTCGTCCCACCCTGGAGCCACTTTGACCTGATCTCTGACTTGAGCCGGTCTTGGATCTGAGTTGAACCGTGCTAACGTGGTCTGGACCGCATGTATGAGCTGTTTATGAAGAACTTTCACCAGCACAAAGTCCGCTTTGCCAAACAGCAGCCCATCTGAGCTCGTCATGTGTTTTTGTTTTTTTTTTTTTTAAAAAAAGGCACGGATGAGGACGGAGCAGTGATGAAGAGCTCAGTGACCGGACCAGCTCGGCGCTCATACGAGACAAAGAACAATGAGCTGCTCTCAAAAACACTGTGTGCACTTAGATTTATAGAGCAATCATCCCAGTACGAAACTAACTTTACTATCTGTTGTTGCTCTCGGCAGCACAGAGGGATATTGTGTAACTGTGACCACCAGAAAAGCTGGAAACACACACTGCTAAACACACACCGAACAATGTGGGCACCAACATGTGCAAGCACGCGTGATATAAAAGCCGGGAAAAGTCTTTCTAATATACGCAGAAATGCATAAAAGTGGAAGCAGAAACACAAACTCCTCCGTTACAGACAAAAAAAAAAACCTCCACAACATCTCCAGCAGATTGCCACAGCCGTGAAAGCAATAACACACACTTCATTTCACTTCATCACTGCTTTTACTGTCAGCCTCAGAGGTCGTTAAGGGCTGCCTTTAACGAGAGAGCGCCCCCCCCCCCTTAACGAGACCCAAATCTTATTAGCGCTGATGCTAATTTGTAATCATAACATCCCACTGTTTCAGTAAAATCTGTGAGCGGGTGTGTTAGTATGAGAAAGGCCCCACACACACACACACACACACACACACACACACACAAAAACAAAACACAACAATAGAAGTCAAGTAAGAGCAGGCTGAACAAAGACGGGCATTGTTTTTTTGGGACTTTGGGGGTAAACTGTGAGACGGGACAAAGTTACAGCTCCCACACTGCACAACACACACACACACACACACACACACACACACACACACACACACACACACACACACACACACACACACACACACACACACACACACACACACACACACACACACACACACACACACACACACACACACACACACACAGTAAGGTGGAGCTCAGGCCTGATGTGCTCAGAAAAACAGGGCGTTTTTGTCTCCTTGACCTGTTTAACTTCCTGTCCTGCACAGGAAATGGACAAGACGCTTGAGTGTTTGTCAGAAGTCAGGAGCCTCTCCTTGACATTTAGAGACCGTGTGTAAGTGTGTGTGTGTGTGTGTGTGTGTGTGTGTGTGCGTGTGTGTGTGAATGACATCCGTCAAAGACCTTGAAGACGTGCGAGGGTGCCTGTGACTTCACACTTACTGTTCTTCACAATGTCGAAGCCGTTTCCTTTAAAAGTCCCTTCAGAATAAGTGTGGACGTCCGCTCCTCCACTCTCACGCTCCTCTTCCTCCTCCAGCTCTGGTCGCCTCCCTCGTAACTCTCCCCGAAGGCCCGGACATCTGAGGTACAGACGGACAGAAAAATTTTGAAAAACGGCATCTTGGGAAATTTTCTGAATGTCCTGCGAGTTTCCTGAGGTCAGGTTTGGTGGACGAAGGCTGTTTTCAGTCACATGTAGCTGCCATCAACTCAAAAGAGCCACATTCAGTCCTCAACTCAAGGTTGTGACTTTTATTTTAAGCTGCACCACTTACAATGAACAAAACCTTAACTCACTAACTCACTTCCTGAAACTAGATACTCATAGTTATAGTTCATAGTTACAGAATTGGATGAATAAAAAAAGACTCCCTCAGTACTAATATACACTTTGTGTATTATAGAGGAGTTATGATGCCTCCATGCAACAGTTTCTATATGTCAGTCACCAGAAAATGATTTTATCTTCTCAGATTGTTTTCTACAAAGTCCACAAACCTTAAATCACCTTTTCTTCCAGGTGCTCAGCAGAAGCTCCAGTGGCGTCAACAGGTTTCTCACACAGCATGTTTGTCTAGAACTGAAATTAATACTTCTGTTTGGAAGATTGGTTGTCCAAACCCAAACCCAAACCCTGCAGATGTACCTGTGGAGGTCGGTCATCACCTTTGTACAATAACTGCAAATGAAATCCTTCAGGCTCCACGTGGAAACGGAAACGAGTCGGCCTCAAGAGCTCCAGGTAGATGAACAAGTAGTGAACTCCATGACGTACCTACAGGTGCTGCAGTGGCTGTTTGAAGATGGAACCTGCTGCTGAGCAGGTGAGGCAGGAGAGCTACTTCCTGGTTTGAGGTCACATGACAGGAAATGTGTCACATGACAGGAAACCTTTTAGGACTGAGCTCAGCCAATAAGATGGATCCCTGAAGCTAAAACATAAAAGAAACAAAGCCAGTTATAATGATCTAATAATAATCTATCTATTGACAAGTATTTCTTTTTATTTTGTTCTTTATTTTAATGTGATGATTAAAAAAAACACAGTTATATATAATCTAAGTGTGACCTCACTTTTCATGCACATTTTTTATTTGATTGTGTTTGATCTGATTTCTCTTCTTCCGATAAAATGTGAGAAGGGTCAGATGCACGCAGCTTAAGTGGAGAGTTTGATCAAGAATGTGCACTGATTCCGTACTGCGTTGTATTATCTGGATTATCTGGATTATCACACACACAATAACAGGATCTGTTTGTTTTCTACCCAGTTGTTTGACCAAACCAATTAAGCAGATACTATTTGCATTCAGGTGTAAATACAGTATGTTGGAAAGAAGATATTAATGTTTAATGTACCCTGTCTTTTAGATTTGTATTGACTTATTATTTGAACCCACACCGTGATCTTTTCCTAAACCTTACCCAGTAGTGTTGGTGCCTAAACCTAACCAAACTGCCACTGAAAACTGATAATAATGAAAAGCAAAAACTGGAATGATTAAGTTTACAATTTAATTAATGTAGTTTACTGCTGGTCTCACACAGGATCCACAGATTCAGCAGCCATCTAGATGCAACGATCCTCACCAGGATGTGGCTGTCAGAGACATTCACGGACGTTCTCTAACCACCACATCACTCCGCCGGCCGGCCGTCCAGCTCGGCAGAGTCTGTGATGAACCGGAGGATGAGGTGAGGAGCAGACCACCCTCTCCTACCTGAGTGCTGGGAGACGTCACGGTGACTAAACATCTCAACAATTTGGTGATTTGCATCTTGTTAAATTATATTGCTTTTTCCACTGAGCTGTTCAACTTGCATTCCTAACCGCTAGTTAACACAAAGACTAATGAGGGGAGCATGGCGTGTAAAATGAGTTTACAGCCGAGTGCTGGTGGTACAAATGTGGACAACAGAAAACAAACAACCGCAAAGACCCCCCCACACACACACACACACACACACAGAAGAAAGTGTTGTTCAGTGTCCTCAAGATCACAAGTTTCGGAGAGGTTAGGTTAGGTTTAGGAAAAGATCTATGGGACATCTACCTTTTACATCTCTCATTCTAGATCTCCCTCATCCAGGATCAAGTGGCTAAACTTCTACAACCTCTTGTGTGTCCCATTAATATCTTACACAAACTAGTCCTGAGCAGCTGGATCTAACTACAACAGAGGAATTTATGTTCCTACGTTTCTTTTTTTTTTTTTTTTTTTAAATCGTGTGAATTTGAGTTAGATGAACAGCAAACGTCGGTGCTCAGTTACAGACGGCCTCCCAAGGCCTCAGAGGTGTCAGTGCAAGCTGTTAACGCACATCTGTACACATGTGAGTGTTTGTGTGTGTTTTTGCAAGCTGATATCATATGTCTGCATGTGTGTGTGTGTGTGTGTGTGTGTGTGTGTGTGTGTGTGTGTGTGTGTGAGAGAGAGACAGAGTTTGTAAGCTGATATCACCAGTCTGAACTTTGGCAGTGTGAAGGACAGACTCACAGGTACAGATGGGGCTACTGTGGTTTTAGTTGGTGCAAGTGTTTGATGTTACAGGCCTCACTGCTACGTGTGTGTGTGTGTGTGTGAGAGTGTGTGTGTGTGTGTTTGAGGTGATAATGAAACAAGTAGAATCCTGTTTGCCAGCCTGCCCTCCGGTCATTTTCCATCACATCTGGTGAACGAAGCACACTTTGACCCCTTCATGTTCAAAGCTGCCCTGAACACACACACACACACACACACACACACACACACACACACACACACACACACACACACACACACACACACACACACACACACACGGTCGGAGGAAGCGCTGGTGTACGTCGGCTGTAAATGAAAGATTTTTCGTAGAAACCACATTTATTTCATCTGTGATTAACATAGCAGTGAGATGAGGCAAGAGGATGAGGAGAGAGGAAGATGTTTAGAGGAGGGAGGGAGGGAGGGAGGGAGGGAGGGAGGAAGGGAGGGAGGGAGGGAGGGAGGGAGGGAGCGGCTGTGATGATGGACAGGTGGATGTGATTGAGGGTTCAGGCGACGGGCGGACTGAGAGGAAGAGGATGAGGGGAAGAAAGAGAAAAGAGGCCGGTGAAGCTTCACGTCAGCAACAGAGCAAAGTCAGCAGATGAAGGTTTAAGATGAAACGCAGCTGCAGAAATGAGACAAACAAGTCCAGGAAATAAAGAATAACTTTAATTTAACATTTCCTTTCTTTCATCACTATTTGTAATGAGTGAGTGCCATTATTTTCAAATGTTTCTCCAAATGTAGTTTCACTCTGTAGGGGTTTTTTTTTTTTCCATTTCCTGCTTTAGTCTCGTCCATCCTCCTGTGGAAGGTCTGTACGTCTACTTATCCTCAAAATTATATATACTTACTTCTAGAAGTTTGCTTAAGTATATTATTCTGTTATTTTGTATTGTATTGAGCTTAGTTGTGACTTATGATTAACTGTACTTATAGAAGTGTATACTTTTACTATACTTAACCTCATTTCTTTGCCGTAACCAAAAGAATATCAGCATTAAAGGTTTCCCGTCTTCAGGAATTACTCCCTGTGTTGGATTTATCTGCTCCAAAACTTTACTGGTAGTTTCCCAATAAGAGAAAAACTTCAGTCTAGAAGTCGAATCCATTTTCACCAACACACCAACACATAGACACAGAATAAAAACAGTGAGGGAAGTTTTGAAAACCTGAAAAAACATGATCTCACACGGACATGTAACGTTCATGTAATCTACTTTAGCTCAATGAAAACCTGACAAGTGTGTTAATTAACAACATTTCCTTCTTTTGGTAACAGAGAACATAATTCAGTCAGCTCAACACATACTAGTGGTATTTAAACATAGTTTCTGGGGGACAGTGCCGGCAGATTGGACTCAGTTTACATCTTAAAAACATACATTAGGAGGATTCTGAACATCAGCTGTGTTTCAGAATCAGAAATCATTTCAGCTGCAGTGTGAACACGGCCAAATAACACAAAATGTATGACAGAGGAAGTGATAAGGAGCGAAGATGTTAGAGGAGGAGGAGGAGGAGGAGGAGGAAGGTCAGAGCAGGGTGAGGAGGAGGAGAGGTGTGTTTAGAGAGGGGGAAGAAGAGGAGGACAGCGAAGGTCAAAGAAAATGAGAGAGAGAGAGAGAGAGAAGCAGGACCACCGCCACAGCCCACCCACACTGCACACACACACACACACACGCACACACACACACACACACACACACACACACACACACACACACACACACACACACACACACACACACACACACACACACACACACACAGTGGTCAGAGGTTCACCTGTAGTTCACACTGACCATAACAACACCCCTGAGGAGGAGAGCAGGAGGGAGAACATGAGACATACAAGAGAGGGCGAACGAGGGAGCGGCGTGGTGTCAGGAGGGATGGACGAGTGGAAGGAGGGTGAGGAGGGGTGAGGAGGAGGAGGGAACGAGGAAGAGGAGGAAAGGGAAAGTAGTAATTTAGGCTTGTGGGAGCTCAGGAGAGGAATCATCAGAGAGTTTTCAGTCTGACTTCTGCAGACGTTGTGGGTTCGTATCAAGGTCAGTGAACTAAACACACACACACACACTTTTATCTCTTTCATGCACACACACATGTAGCTTCAACACACACACACACACACACACACACACGTGCAGGACATTTATCACTATAAGTACATTAGTCTGTGGTCTATAGGTGGAAATAGAACCAAGCCAGTGCAGTTTAGGGGAACCTTCACCATAATTACTGATCATAACGCCAACTACAAGGACCAACTTCTCTCTGACAGGAGAAATAAAAAAAGTCAGAGCAGAAACATGTTTGTTTAGAGTCACATTATTAAAACCAGGTTCAAACTTTGTGGTTAATATGAACCTACATTACTCTGTGTACGCTAAGAAGAGTTACATGTTAAAGATCTTTGAGAAAGAGGTATTTTATGATTCTTAATCTTATTATTCATTATGATCGTTTGTGCCCCAAGTTATGTTTACTTTCCCAAAAAGTAAAGTCCAAAAAGGGACTTTAACGTCTGCTGTCAATGGATAAAATAGCATTTACACAAAACACAAAAGCACGACTCAGACAGCAGGCAGCTCAGGTAAAAAGCTTTGTACTTGCACAGGTGGGCAGGCAGAGATCAAGCTAACAGTCCAGCAGATGTAGACTGAATACACTGGGACGGGCAGGTAAGGACACACAGGCCGAACTAACAACCAACAGTGGTGGAAAAAAACAGAATGGGAGGGAGTGAAGGAGAGGTGAGTGACAAAATAAAACAGGAAAGAACTAGAAAAAGACTTTTGAGAGTTTAAAAACAGCAACTTACATTCATTTATTTGCAAACTTACTTGTCTCAAACTTCCTAGTCTTTTATCATTATCAGTTTTCAGTGGCAGTTTGGTTAGATTTAGGAAAAGATGATGGTTTGGGGTAAAATAATAAGTCAAATACAAATATAAGGCAGGGTACATTTGACAACATATACATGGGTTTTTGTAACACAAGGATGTTATTTATCTTGAATTGTGCACCATCAGTCATTTACTTTTGTCTTTGCTTTTAGTTATTGGCTCTAAAAACAGTTATTTCATGTCTGTGTGTTCAGATTTGACTCTGGAAACTCTGCAAAATGTCCTCATTAGATGCACTTCTCACTAACACGCAGTAAAGAAACACACTGTGATCATCAGAAATGCAGTTTTATTGATAATACTGACACATAATGAATGCAGTGCACACAGTATTGCTCTTTTGTGGATATGAAGTCAAATACACATCATGTTTAGTATACATTCAGTCTGTGTCTCCCAGAAAACATCAAAATACTATCAGTCATGATCAACCACCGCTTAAAGAACAACAAACCCAGTTCCACCAAGACAGACAGAGTCCCTGCATGTGACTGTTCAGTGCAGTTTTACGGCGTTGGGAGTTTCTTACGGTCACCAGTAGGAGGATGCTTGTGTTAAAAGCTGAGGCGCAGTGCAGACAGTAAAGCATCCCGTTGCAGCAACAAGAGAAATGGAAAGATTGGGCTCATCTGGCCTCGTTTCTGCGTTTGTAAGTCACAGCTGGACAACTTTTAAAGGGGGTTTAACTTTAAACATGCATTTTTGCACAAGTCAATACATTTCCTCAGCCCCTAAAGGAGCATTTAATCCTTTAAAAGGACTGGTTTTGGGAAATATGCCAATTGTGTTCAAAGGTAACTAAATCTGCCACCAGCACCTCTGAATCTGCACTAATTAACATCTCATGTGTTGAAGAACAGAAGGGTACAAACGTCAGGTTGTGGTTTTTCTCCAGGTTATGTGCTGGACTATTTCTTGGCCAGATGCAGTGACTTCCTGGAGTCTCTCCTGGTTAATTAGTGAGCTGGAGAGCTGCTCCCCCTGAATCCAGTCTTTCTGTAAGCTAAGCTAACGGGCTGCTGGCGGCCGCTGTGTCAATCTTATCAAACTGCTTATCAAAAAATAGCATCTTTCCCCAAATATTGGCCTTTTTCTTTAATGTTCAACAAACAATAATTGGGGGAAAAACGCAATAGATGTTTTACCTCTGGTCACACCCCGATCAGTGATGTCACAGCAGGTCCTCTGCACTCAACAGCCAATGAAAAAATGTCTTGTGACATCACTGATAGGGGCTGAAAGTTTTGGCCCATGACAGATCAGTGCTGCAGTGGTTTTTCCCGGAAAATGTCGGATTCAAAATGATATTTGCCTCACAGGAACAGTTACTTAAGCTTCGTGATGGAAGATAGAAGCCACAGCTGATTAAAATACCCAGCATGCCGTGTGTCTCTGTATAGAGAAAACATTGCAGAGGCAGCAAAGCTCGAGGCTAAAGGCACGTTACATTTACTGGCATGGATAACATCGGACAAAAACAGTGCTGAGTCAGTTTCTTAAAGACAAATTTGCAGTAAAAAGGCATCTTCAGGCTTTTTTAGGACAATATAACTGAAACAATCATTGAGAACAGCAACAAAGACAAGAGGATTGTCTGAAGATAGCTTTTCCATTTTGATGGAAATGTTATACATTTGAAAAAAAACATGAAATCATCAACCATTCAGGCAAACGTAGCGATATTAACCCAAATTCATCTCATCCAGGTGTCTCTCTTAAGTACTGTAGCACATCAAAGTAACATGAATTTTCTTTTCTTATTGTTATTTGCACAATTTTAGGTGCATCGTGCAAATTTCTCCACCGAGCTGAAGCATTTTCAAGTCAAACTGTCGCCTATTTGGACATTCTCAGCAGGTGTTTGTTCTTCCAGACTTTAAGGTACTTCATCTTTATGTAAACAGCAAGAAGAACCGCAGACCACTCTTTGTTTGGCCAGGAGGTAACCTGAACCACAGGAAAACCAAACCACTAAAATAGCTGAAAACCTGAACTTCTAACACAAACAACACTGATATTAAAATGCAGGCAGGACTTATCCTAACAGAAGCACATCCCCCAAGAGCAAGACGAGATTTTAGTGTCCCACAGGTGGGTGTTTGATGCTACGGCTCTGAGCTCTGGCGATGCATCACAGCACCAACTGGAACGGTAGTGGAGCATCTCCTGCAGCTGCACCACAGCCGGATCCAGTGGACGCTGATCTCAAGGTTCACAGTGTGCACCTGCAGCTTTTTTTAGGCTTAATTGCTTGCATTCAAACATGGAGGACAATTAGTGTGTAATAAATGAACATAAGCTGGCTTTAACCAATGTAGTGACACTCTAAATCCCTGAAATACTCATGGAGCACTTGATTCAGCTCCTCTTAACAGGGATGCATCTCCTTCTGAGAGCTTTTAGTGTTCTGCAAATGAATAAAATACAACCTAACACGTTTTTTTGTTCTTTACATTCTCAGAAACATTCAGTCTGTTTGTCGTTGAGTTTTTTGTGACAGGTGAGAACGAAGCCCGTTGAACTTTGACGGGTCCTTAGGAGCGACAGCGTAATCCAAACTCTGCAGGAACCAACTAAAAAGGCAAGAGTTTATGGGCACAAAGGGACGAATGCTGACATCTGATAGCAAGTTCCCCACGTTCAGAGCGCCGAGCAGAACAATCTGTGTTGTTAACTGGTTTTCGAAGGTAAATTAGTGATATATGCCGAGGTTAGTGGAGCTGGAGGTGAACCCTCTCTGACCTGGCAGGACGACACCGTCCACTAAATGAGCTGCGTCGTGACTTTCGTTTACGAGGCCTGGTCGGCTCGTAATCGGCTGGTGTGAACCTAAAACCGATCAAACGGGACAAAGTCAACTTTTCCACTCTGGTGCGGAAACCAAAGCAAACGAGGCGAGCGCGTGATCTCAGCTGACAAAAACAACATCACATCTACAGACGTTAGAAGGAACCACAGAGAGGAACAAGGTGCACAAATAAATAAGAGAAGAAGGAGCAGAGAGCAGAGAGCTGAATGTTTCTCTCGTCCTCTTCTGGAGGCTGTTTAAGGATCAGAGGACCTCAAAACACACACACACACATGGATCAGTCCCTCTTCTCTAACCTTTCCCATTTTTACTGTGTGTGTGTAGATAACACTGTACTGACCTTAACACACAGCACTGTGTGTGTGTGTGTGTGTGTGTGTGTCCTCTTTATCTGCTTACATCTATCTGAAAACATTCTTTGTACTAATAAAGCTCAAAAACCCGAGATCAACAGGAGCAAATCCCAGACTTAACCTGCTGAACCCTGAGTGTGCTGAGGAGGCTGGAGGAAGAGGAAGAGGAGGAGGAGGAGGAGGAGGAGGAGGAGGAGGAGTGGGGGCTGCATGATGGTGCAAAAAGCAAGAAAAGAGGGAAGGAAAGGAGGATGAAGGGGAAGAAAGAGATGAAGATGGGCAAATGAAGAGTGAGAACATCATCTGATGCAGAGTAGAAGAAGAAACAAGAGGAACCAGAGGAAGAGGAGGAGAAAGAAAAGAGGGAGGGAAGTGAGAAAAGAATGAAGGGGAGGACAAGAAGGAGGAAGAAAATGATTTAAAGCAGGATGAGGGAGTTCAGGATGCAAAGGGAGGGAAAAGGGAAGAGGAGGAGGGGGAGGAGGAAAGGTGCAGATAGAGGATGAAGAAGAGGCAGAGAGAGGAAGAGGATGGGGATGGGGAAGGGGAGACTGGGGAGAAGAGGAAGAGGAACAGTTAAGCGGATGAGGAGGATGAAGAAAAGGAGGAAGAGGAGGAAGCAAATATGTAACATGGAGGTTAAGGTTAGATTAAGTTTCAACAACACAACTGTGATTCCTAATTGCACTTGAAGGCAGCAGTGTTTACTGACTCAAAGGGGATAAAATTCCCATCATGCTTTGAGGTTCTTCTTCATGAAGACTGAACCTTCAGAGGGATAAAGGTCGACAGGTCGAAGCCACCTGATCTGACAGGCGCTAAAAAGATCAGGCTACAGCATCTTTGATTCCCTTTCTGCTTTTCGGTCTCCTTCCTCCCTGCAGGAGGCGAAGAGGAGACGGAGAGGGGGATGAAGGAGGTGACGGGGGGGTGAAGGAGGGACAGCGACACACAGATCAAGCAGTGAAGGCACGAATGGACACACACACACACACACACACACACACACACACACACACAGGTCAGAGGCGTCTATCTGTACAAAAGGTGAAGTTCATTCACCCTGAACAACTTCAGCAGGAGGACAGAATAACTTTAAAGACTCAACAAAAAAGGAATTAAAATGAAACAAAAATAAAAAGCCTCATTTCACTTGTAGAAAACTGACTGAGTGTTCGTCTCTGTTCCAGCTTCCTTCTTTCTTCTGCGCTCCAGCATCACTCTGCTGCTTTGGCCGGTCCGAAGGGTCCCACCATCTTCATGGCAGCGTAGTTCTGCACCAGGAGAGGAGGAAAAAAGTTCTCACTCGACAGACAGATAAAGATGATTTCCTCTCTCTCTCTCTGTTATTTATATTTCTCTTTTGTCATTTTCTCTGACGTCCCTTCATTTATTCCCTTCATCTTTCATTCCTCTCCATCACAACAGTTCTTCCTCCTATTGCTGTACGTCTCTGAACCAATCAGACATTAAACACAGGGCTCAGTATTCACACGCTTTCTGACTTCATTTTAAACTTTGGCTTTTGTGTTAGTCTTTTATTTTAAGATTCTCTTGTACATTTGCTCATTCAGCCTCATCATGTTTCCTACTTGACTTGTTTTTATATTATTGTATTTATTGGTATTGACATATAAGAGCCCTCCGCCCACTCAGTTCTGTTACTGGATACTTTCTGCCTCCATGTTTTTAAGGAAAAACTGCCCATAATAAACAAAAAGAGCTCAATTTTCTCTATCTGCATCCACACACACACACACACACACACTTAAACGTACCGGGAAGGAGTAGAGGAAGACGCCGAGGAAGAGGAGGATGAAAAAGAGGATGATGAAGAGGATGATGAACCATTTGAAGCGCCTCCACAGGATGAACTTGAGGGTCTTATAGGGGGAGGAGAACCACAGGAAGGAGGTCTCAGGACGCCTGGGGGGGGAGAGAAGAGCATGAGACACTGTGTGTGTGTGTGTGTGTGTGTGTGTGTGTGTGTGTGTGTGTGTGTGTGTGTGTGAGACCCACTGAGGCTCCTCCAGGTGAGGGTTCATGTTGGGTTCGTCCCTGCCGTGGCCCGCTGGTCTCTCCTCCTGCTCCTGCTCCGTCACGATCTCCAGAGACATCTCCACCTTCCCCTGAAACAGAGCCAACATGCAGGATGGTAACCTGGAGTGGTTCACGTGGGCCTAGACTCTGTCTGGTTGTGTTTGTTTTCCTCACCGCGATGATCTTCTCTCCGTTCTGCTCGCAGGTGCAGGGCCACCATCCTTTGACGGTCTTCTGCTCAAACAGAGACACCAGTTTGTCGGCCGACTGGTCCAGAAGCTGCAGGTTACATTTCTCTGGAGTCTTGGCCGGACGCAGCATGTGGTTCAGGTCCATCACCACATGACCTAAAGACGCATTGATAGCACATCTCCATCATCTTAAATCTGCTCAGTTAGTTAAGTCATCGTCTCGTTCAGTGTTTCCTAAAGGTGGTTGCATATAAACTTGATGCAAAGAAGGTGGGAGGGTTGATTTGTAGTGACAGTGACTCTTTATTGACAAACAAACATCTTCAGTAGCGGCGTAGCAGTGATTTAACCAGCCATTAGCAGCCACTGAGGGCGGTGGTGTTGCATTCAGGGACTAAAGTGGAAATTATGTATGTTTCAGCCATTTTTTCTTTAGTGCAGCTCATAAAAACCACCAAGTTCTTCCTTTTTTTTTGTCTCCACAACAGTCAAAGTCTTACTGAAATGAGATATCACATTAGTTTGTGCAGGACACTGAAGGTGAACGCCCCAGCTTCAATCAGCTTCAATCAGCTTCAATCAGAAGCACGGCTCGTTCTCACAACACTCAAACTGGCCCTCCCTCAGCATGCTGCTTGGCTCATCCTCTCAGCATCTTCACAGCAGAGCCATCAGTTACTTGAAGGTGAAGAGAGAGTGAACGAAAACAATAACGATGTCAGTGAAACGACCTCTTCAGCTGAAGAAGGTTATGATATCAGGCTTAGGATTCTTTTGGGAAACCCAGATGTGGATAAAGCAGCAGCGTCAGCTTCCTCTGTAGTAGTCTTTTCTTAATGGCTAATTACTGAGAGCTGTGAGTGACTTATGGACGGTCCTGTGGTGGAGGGTAGTTAGGAGAGTTTTGATCGCTGTAGACATTAAGTATGGAGGGTTGATGGATGTCTGAAGAGAGACTAGATGTCCACTGGAAGCGTTTTTCCAGAGTTAGCTGCAGTTTGACAGTGCGATGGTAGGAAAAAGGCTCGTGTCTGACCCTCACACCGTGCAGGAAGATTAACAGTCGGCGGGCCGAGCTGACGAGCTGCAGACGGGCAGGAATGGAAAATATGCTTTGAGGTGGCCACACACCCGCAGACCGAGCGAGGAGAGTAAACTGGAGCGGGAGAAAACGCTGCGGCGGCGTGAGATGATGACAGACGGGAACAGATCAGAGTCTGGATTCCTCATCTTCCTCCTCCTCCTCCTCCTCCTGCAGACACACACTCAGACTGCAGGTTGTCATCCTCCCTTCTTCAGCAAAGAAGGGAAAGAAGAACTGAAGCAGGAGGAGTGAAAGAGGAGAGGTGCGGCGGGAGGAGAGGTTTCTCCAGGGATGGGGGGCCGGGGGGCCGGGGGGCCGGGGGCCGGGGGGCCGGGGGCCGGGGCAGCGTCAGGGGTGACGGGAAGGCAGAATTTTGACAGCTTGAGTTTCTCGAGAAGAAAAACTAAAAACGAGCCCCTCCTCTCTCTGAAATGTGCCAACACGGTGGAAATGGAAGAGCGTTAATAATAAAGACAAATGTTATCGCAGTCGTTTGTCTGCGCGCACGTCACACGTGTGGTTCCCCGGACGGATTTACCAGCTGAAGCTTGGCCAGAAATGAGGGAAAAACTGTCCAGATGTCATATTCAAAATGAATTACCTGTGTTCCTACAAGCAAAAGGCTTGTATGGATGTTTCTGACTCATTTTAACAGGTTGAAATGTGGATCCATGCACAAAATGAAACAGAGGAAGACTTTCATGATGCAGAGAGATGCTTCTGAATCTCCTCTGTTACACCTGGGCTGTAATTATAGTGACTTTTATAATTATACTGATCATTTTACACACGTTTTAGTGAAAAATCAAACTCAATGCTTCTAATTCTAACCAACATGGACAAAAAATGTGCTTTTTCTGGGAAATACTGTCACTAAAACTTTGAAAAAACACATTTATTAGCCCATAGCCAGTGTATCAGGGTTATTGAGATTCTAGTATTAATGTGCACAAACTAAATGTGATTTTCTGTGCTTTGTTTAAAGATCTGAAGATGAAGAAACAGACAAATGGATAAATGTCGCCGTGTGTTTTACCGAGGTAGTCGTCGAAGGAGAACTTGTCGTTGTCCCAGACCTGGATGGTCAGTTTAGGAGCCAGTTTAGTCTCAGCTTTATCTATACTCCAGAAATGTTCCTGCAGACACACACAGAGGAAACAAAAGTTAGTTTGGCCATTTTCTACAACCTATGTTCACTCTGTAAGTGTTTCTCAAGCCTCAACATTTAGATTCACACACATTTGTACAATACTTTTGTCCTGCGTGCTTGAAGAACTGAAAGAGAAGTGAAACTGTACAAACTTTTAGCTAAATAAAAGTTGTGTCTTTGTGTTAAACTTTCTTAAATGGTTCGTTTTTTATATGTTTCACCTGCAAAGATGAAGAAGTCTTGTTTTTCCCTTCATGTTAACACCTTTATCTTAAGTTTAATTCTTTTTTGTCATCAAACCGCACACCTAATCTTCAGTTTCTAAGATCTTCTTCTGTTGGTACCACAATAATAAAGTTTTATAAAAGTTGTTGAGCCTGAAGAGAGGAGGGAAACTTGTTGGGAGGCTCCTCTCTGTTTGGAGCAGCACTCCATCGCCACATCTCTCACTACATCACCACTTCCACACTGGAGCTGTGTGTGTGTGTTTCTACCAGCACACACACACACACACACACACACACATCTGTACAGGTACGATGTGTGTGTGCATATTAGACCTATTATCGCCTCTGGCAAATTTGCACTAAACTGCCAGACAGCATGTGATCCCGTCTCACCTTTGTGCTAATGGGCTTCACTTTGCAGCTGGTGCACACTGAGCCTCCTCTCTTCCTCTTTCCATTCCCTCAGTTGTCCTTTTTATCTGTGTGTGAGACTCTTTGGCTGTGACGGTGATTTAAAAAGAATGTGGCTTTTCACACCTGAAATAAAGTATCTCCCCTGTGATTTGCAGCAAATGTCAACGTCCCTAAAAAGACCCGGCGAGGAGATTTTCCACAGACTAAAAGCTGCGCTCGCCAGCTGCACACAGTGGCGGCCTTAATTCAGCTTCCATACATCTTGTGGACTTTGCTAATAACCAGGACAGGTGATGATCAGCTTACAGCCAAGTGAGGAGAGAGAGAGGCTTTTGAGAGGTGATTTATTTCTCTTTTCACACTCTTTTATGTCTCTGGGTTTGTGAAATGACTAATCCACAGTGTCTGACTTCAGTCATGAGACAGTTCTGGTGTCCAAAACCTCTTTTCACTGTGAAGGAGCAGCAGTTTCTGCTCTGAGCCCGTCTTCATGGGTTTAAAGCCTTGGATCTGATCCTGGATGCTACAAACCGAGTGGAGCTGTGGACCTGAACTCCTCAGCTCATCTCTGAAGGCGGTTGATTATAAAACGGGAGTCAAACAGCAGCTCCACTTGTTGTCTGTGTAACATACATGACAGCAGCACGGGGAGACTGGATTAGCTTTTTTCCAATACTGAACAAAGCTCAGCAAGGTTAGCGTTATTGTCACCGTCCCTGCATTAACACAGGCAGGCCGGACTTCCTGTTTTCTTTTTTTTTTGTAGTTTTTGTCTGGCTGGATGGCTCTTAGTGGGCTTCAGTGTTTTATAGATGAAGCCCTCTTAGCTTCAAGTTTAAAACTAAGTTTACAGATCACTGAATCCACATTTCTTCTTATTTTAACATGTGAAACATGTGTGGGAAAGGAATAAATGGGGGAAAAAATATAGATAAAAAAGACACTTCCTTGTCTTTGGATGACTGTAAACATGCTCCAGTGTATTTAGTGTCTGTTACACTAGTGTAAACTGTTGTTTACAGTCATATAACGTGTTTACAAGTGACTGAAATGTCTTAGAGTTTAACTGTTGTCGATAAAAAACAGATGCGCTGCGGCGTAAAACTGGCTGCAGTGTGGAGTCAGACCCAAGATCTGCACCGTCGATATCAACGGTGAAACAGCAAAGATGAAAGTTTGCAAAAGTTCAAAAAGTTTCTTACTTTACATTATTTCAAACACTCTAAACTGACTTTTTCCTTCCTAAAGAGCCTTTTGTTTAATTTTTTTTTAATGAATAAAACATGTAAATCCACTGGGAAACATGTATAAATGACAGAAATGTTGTCATCTAAACCATCGACAGCCTCACTTGCTGTGTAAAGATCGGTCACACGTATTGCTGAGATATTAAAAAGCAGACGACTTGAGTCCCAGTCCAGGTGTTACAGTCTGTGCTGAGCCACAGCTGGAGAGACTCAGGTCAGCCCTCTGTATTCTTCTTCTACGCTTTCTATTATGCTTCATGAGTTGTGTTGTCTTTTTGATACACCTAAGAATTTAATCTCACGACTTTTCCCTCTCAGGGAGTCTCAGTTTTTCCTGATCTTCCTCCTTAATCCTGAGGATTAAAAGGGGGTAAATATGACTGGTCGAGTGTGGTGCAGTCGATACATCGGATTTTTCCAAATGTGCATAAAAGAGTGACGACGACTCCTCTCTGCTGCCTGTTATGACTTCACACCGACTCTCTAAATCAGAGTCTAAATCCACATCATGCTCTCACACTTCATAACAACACACTACACCCCGTGTGTGTGTGTGTGTGTGTGTGTGTGTGTGTGCCCCCATAAACTCTATCCAAGTACATTAAGTTATCACTTCACAGCTGTCACAAGCAGGGGTGGGCCGCCGTATATGAGTGTGTGTTAGAGTGTATGTATGTATGTGTGCATACGCATGTGTGTGTGTGTGTGTGTGTGTGTGTGTGTGTGTGTGTCATTGCTCTCTGCAATATCTAACAGCATCAATCAACTTCCTGTTTGTTGCCAGCATGCTGAGTACAGAGTCATGTTCAGCCTTCTCCCTCATTTCATCCATCCATCAGTCTCCTCCTCTCAAATCAAATCAGCTAAGTCCACCTACATACTAATAAGAAACACTACAGATTAGAAGAAAACAATCATCTTAGGCTTATAGGCATGAAATTTATATCTTATTCTCCTTATTTAGTGGTGTTTGATGGACGGCCTGTGGCAACCATAACACTAACAGTTCCATCACATAATTAAACACATTATATGCCATGAAAACTTTTAAAAACAAGTTCAAAAATGTGAGAATGTTACAAACCGAGAGAGCAGTCCAAGCAGTTTCATGGTTTTATGTATTATTCACTTGTTTGCTGGGTGATAAAAATGCCTGTTTAAAGACGGATTTTATGTTTTTCCTTTGGCTAGAAAGGGCTTTTATTATTATTATTATTATTTCCCCATGCACTGGTTCCTGTTGTTCGGACTTTCAAGCTGCTGTAATCAATATATTTACATTCATAGTTGCGAACCTTCAGATGATTAATACCTGACTCACATTTTTAGCTCATTAGCTGGTGTTTTTTAAAGTCTTCTAACCACTTTCATGGTGTTGTTTTCAGCAGCAGCAGCAGGCAGCCATAATGCCAAACAACTTCAGCAGCTACCCGGTGAACATAGTGGAGCATTCAGCAGCCAAAGAGCCAGATATTTCCCTCAGGAACTGGTGGAGACCAAAAATAGAGCTAAAAAAGAGTAAATATTTTCTGTCAGGTGGACAGAAGCACAGCTCCTAATGAATGCTGATGTTGTCCAGCTCAACTCCATAAGGTGATAATACTGTAAGCTAGTGTTGTGTTAGCATGTTGCACCAAAATATCAGTTAATTCAGGTGTAAAGACTTTCGTAAATATGAAGCACTGCAGCAGGCCAGTGGGGTTATTAAAGTATATCATCAGACTATCAATGGATTCTTATCATTTGTACATATTGATGAGGACTGTGCTGGACAGCTGAAGCACCTGGGAGATGTGCAGTAGTAGTAGTAGTAGTAGTAGTAGTAGTAGTAGTAGTAGCAGTAGTAGTAGCAGTAGTAGCAGTAGTAGTAGTAGTAGTAGTAGTAGTAGTAGCAGTAGCAGTAGCAGCAGCAGCAGTAGCAGTAGTAGTAGTAGTAGTAGTAGTAGCAGTAGCAGTAGCAGTAGTAGTAGTAGTAGCAGTAGCAGTAGTAGTAGTAGTAGCAGTAGTAGCAGTAGCAGTAGCAGTAGCAGTAGCAGTAGTAGCAGTAGCAGTAGTAGTAGTAGTAGTAGTAGTAGTAGTAGTAGCAGTAGCAGTAGCAGTAGCAGTAGTAGTAGTAGTAGTAGTAGCAGTAGCAGTAGCAGTAGCAGTAGCAGCAGTAGTAGTAGTAGTAGTAGTAGTAGTAGTAGTAGTAGCAGTAGCAGTAGTAGTAGTAGTAGCAGTAGCAGTAGCAGTAGTAGCAGTAGTAGCAGTAGCAGTAGCAGCAGCAGCAGCAGCAGCAGCAGTAGCAGTAGCAGCAGTAGCAGTAGCAGTAGTAGTAGTAGTAGCAGTAGCAGTAGCAGTAGCAGTAGTAGCAGTAGCAGTAGCAGTAGCAGTAGCAGTAGCAGTAGTAGCAGTAGTAGTAGTAGTAGTAGTAGTAGTAGTAGTAGTAGCTCGTTCACTGTGCAGTGCTCCATCTTTTAACATTTAAATAAACATTATAGTATAAAAAAAACTGGAAAATAATAATCAGTTGTGATGTTTAAGGCGGCCGAAGGTGTAAAATAAGCAAAACATTTTAAATCTAAAGGCAGAATTTGAACGAAAGTCAGAAATCAGAGAAAAACACAGCACTAATCGCGCTGAGAGACACGAGAAGTGTTGATAGAGCTCAGTGACTCCGTCATTATATCACCGGCTGCTGAGGTTTCTGGCTCCATAAAGTCACTTTCTGGCTGCGGCTCTGTTTTGGACTCAAAGCTCTCCACCCAGCAGAGTTTTCATTTAAAACTCCCTCTCGTCTTTTCAGCTGCTCGCTGATTGAGGATGCTGCTCCGAGGGAGCGAACGCCGTCGTAAAACATGTCGGCCGCAGACGGCTAAGAGGCTCCTTTTCACGCCAAGAAAAGCAAATGACAGCCGTGTTGTTATTCCAGTTTTCAGTGTGATGTTGTTTTAGCTCTTCACTACAGGAGATGTTTCTGTTGAGTCCTCCTTCTTGTAAAAATGTCACTTCATTATTTTTGTTAATTGCAGGACACTGTGGAGTATTCAGGGAGCTCCAGCTTCCATTTATAGACGTTTGGAGGGGAGACACGCAATTAATTGATTGATTCATTTCAACCCGCTTCAATTAACATCCAGCAAAAAGCAAAATAAAACATTGGAAAGTTTGTAAAGTACAAAATAACACTAGTTACAGGAACGTAGCTTGTGAAAAAAGTCAGAGTATATTTATATTCACACCTATATATATTTTGTTTATTCACTTTTATAATATGTACCTAGTTTTGGTGCCTAAACGTAACCAAGCTGTGGCTAAAGCAGGAAATAATAACAATAATAAACAATAAGTATTTGGTGGGGACTATTTTCTGGGGTGGATTAATACACATTTGGTCCTCTAGAGACTGTTCACAGCAGCAGGAACTACAGTGTTCAATGATGCTCTGCGGCACAGAGGAATCAGTTATATCACGTTTTGGATGCACAGAAACTCAAATTATCGAGGTTTCGTACTTAATATTTGTGTTAATCAACTTTTTCTTTCATCTACTTCCTTTTTATCAGAGTGTCAGCAAGTTGGATTCATTAGTTTTTTAGGATTTCTTCATTTAAGGCCAATTTTGCAGTAAAAAATAAACATGAAATGTGAAAATAAAGTCGTACAATCAGCTCAAAAGTACAAGTACGACAATAACTGGTTCAAAATATGTTTATAATTACTGATATTATTTACTACAACTGTCTGTAAATATATTATTTACAGTGAATAAATATTTAAAACAGAATGTAAGTCTGTCAATACTTCTTAAGGCCTTTTATCAGTAAATGTGAATTTTAAGACTTTTTAATGAACTTGTTCATATTTTTGCAGCCGTTATTTATCTCATACTGTATGTACGATAGATGAGAGATTAAAAGTTTATTTTCCAAACCCCTCTTCGTCCCTCCTCCTCCTCCTCCTCCTCCTCCTCCTCTTCCTCCTCCTCCTCCTCCTCCTCCTCCTCCTCCTCCTCCTCCTCCTCACCTTCCTGTCGACCACACAGAGCTGCTCTGCAGGTAAATACTGGAAGGGAAACAGGAAT